>NC_056437.1:5612759-5670259 GCF_018296145.1 Oncorhynchus tshawytscha
GCTGGGGAGAGAGAGAGAGAGCTGGGGAGAGAGAGAGAGAGAGAGAGAGAGAGAGAGAGAGAGAGAGGAATGATAGAAAGTGGTGTTGGGGGTAAAACATACAACATTATAAAATCCATGTACACAAACAACAAGTGTGCGGTTAAAATTGGCAAAAAACACACACATTTCTTCCCACAGGGCCGTGGGGTGAGACAGGGATGCAGCTTAAGCCCCACCCTCTTCAACATATATATCAACGAATTGGCGCGGGCACTAGAAAAGTCTGCAGCACCCGGCCTCACCCTACTAGAATCCGAAGTCAAATGTCTGTTTGCTGATGATCTGGTGCTTCTGTCACCAACCAAGGAGGGCCAACAGCAGCACCTATATATTCTGCACAGATTCTTGTCAGACCTGGGCCCTGACAGTAAATCTCAGTAAGACCAAAATAATGGTGTTCCAAAAAAGGTCCAGTCGCCAGGACCACAAATACAAATTCCATCTAGACACTGTTGCCCTAGAGCACACAAAACACGATACATACCTTGGCCTAAACATCAGCGCCATAGGTAACTTCCACAAAGCTGTGAACGATCTGAGAGACAAGGCAAGAAGGGCATTCTATGCCATCAAAAGGAACATAAATTTCAACATACCAATTAGGATCTGGCTAAAAATACTTGAATCAGTCATAGAGCCCATTGCCCTTTATGGTTGTGAGGTCTGGGGTCCGCTCACCAACCAAGACTTCACAAAATGGGACAAACACCAAATTGAGACTCTGCATGCAGAATTCTGCAAAAATATCCTCCGTGTACAACGTAGAACACCAAATAATGCATGCAGAGCAGAATTAGGCCGATACCCACTAATTATCAAAATCCAGAAAAGAGCTGTTAAATTCTACAACCACCTAAAAGGAAGCGATTCACAAACCTTCCATAACAAAGCCATCACCTACAGAGAGATGAACCTGGAGAAGAGTCCCCTAAGCAAGCTGGTCCTGGGGCTCTGTTCACAAACACAAACACACACTACAGAGCCCCAGGACAGCAGCACAATTAGACCCAACCAAATCATGAGAAAACAAAAAGATAATTACTTAACACATTGGAAAGAATTAACAAAAAAACAGAGCAAACTAGAATGCTATTTGGCCCTACACAGAGAGTACACAGCGGCAGAATACCTGACCACTGTGACTGACCCAAAATTAAGGAAAGCCTTGACTATGTACAGACTCAGTGAGCATAGCCTTGCTATTGAGAAAGGCCGCCGTAGGCAGACATGGCTCTCAAGAGAAGACAGGCTATGTGCTCACTGCCCACAAAATGAGGTGGAAACTGAGCTGCACTTCCTAACCTCCTGCCCAATGTATGACCATATTAGAGAGACATATTTCCCTCAGATTACACAGATCCACAAAGAATTCGAAAACAAATCCAATTTTGAAAAACTCCCATATCTACTGGGTGAAATTCCACAGTGTGCCATCACAGCAGCAAGATTTGTGACCTGTTGCCACGAGAAAAGGGCAACCAGTGAAGAACAAACACCATTGTAAATACAACCCATATTTATGCTTATTTATTTTAACTTGTGTCCTTTAGCCATTTGTACATTGTTAGAACACTGTATATATATATAATATGACATTTGTAATGTCTTTACTGTTTTGAAACTTCTGTATGTGTAATGTTTACTGTTAATTTTTGTTGTTTTTCACTTTATATATTCACTTTGTATGTTGTCTACCTCACTTGCTTTGGCAATGTTAACACATGTTTCCCATGCCAATAAAGCCCTTGAATTGAATTGAATTGAAATTGATAGAGAGAGAGAGCTGGGGAGAGAGAGAGAGAGATAGATATACTGTAGAGAGCTAGAGAGAGAGAGCTGGGGAGAGAGAGAGAGAGAGAGATAGATATACTGTAGAGAGATAGAGAGAGAGAGATAGATATACTGTAGAGAGATAGAGAGAGTGAGACATAGCAAGATATACACAGTACCAGTCAAACGTTAGAACACATCTACTCATTCCAGGATTTTCTTAATTTTTTATTATTTTCTACATTGTAGAATAATAGTGAAGACATCGACTATGAAATAACACATATGGATGCTCTTGCTACTCGTGATTCTCTGATCCACTTCTATGCAGACGACACCATCCTGTATACTTCTGGCTCTTCTTTGGACACTGTGTTAACAACCCTCCAGGCGAGCTTCAATGCCATACAACTCTCCTTCCGTGGCCTCCAATTGCTCTTAAATACAAGTGAAACTAAATGCATGCTCTTCAACCGATCATTGCCCACACCTGCTCGCCCGTCCAGCATCACTACTCTGGACAGTTCAGACTCAGAATATATGGACAACTACACCTAGGTGTCTGGTTAGACTGTAAACTCTCCTTCCAGACTCACATTAAGCATCTCCAATCCATAATTAAATCAAGATTCTGCTTCCTATTTCGCAACAAAGCATCCTTCACTCATGCTGCCAAACATACCCTTGTAAAACTGACCATCCTACCGATCCTCGACGATGTCATTTACAAAATAGCCTCCAATACCCTACTCAATAAATTGGATGCAGTCTATCACAGTGCCATCCGTTTTTTTTTTTTACCAAAGCACCATATACTACCCACCACTGCGACCTGTACACTCTCTGGCCCTTGGCTGGCCCAGGTCATCTACAAGACCCTCATAAAGTCCCCCTTGTCTCGCCAAACGCACTGGCTAGTGTCTATCTAATGTTTGGTGCATTATGTACAGGTTGCTGGATATTAGTGAATACAAAAAATAAAAAAGGTACAATATTATTTTATAGGTCTATATATTAGTCCAATATTTCTCCACTAAAGATAACTAATCGTCATTGATTAGTTTTCATCATCAACGCAATGCAAAAATCAGCTCTAGAAACACTAACATTTAAAAACAACTTTATATTATGTGTTATTAGTATGTTGTACATGAGCACTTACACATCTGACTTTGCAGCAATACCTGCACTTATGGTATCAAAGAGCTATTACAATTTTATATTTTTAAATACAGGAAACTGCATACCAATAGCATATTAGCATTAGCATATTAGCATTAGCATATTAGCATTAGTATGTTAGCGTATTAGCATAAGCATATTAGCATTAGCATATTAGCATTAGCATATTAGCATTAGCATATTAGCATTAGCATATTAGCATTCGCATATTAGCATTCGCATATTAGTGTATTAGCATATTGGCCGACGGGGCCAGTAAATGGTCCACAGTCAATATAACAGCATTAGTAATCATCTCCGCTAGTAAAAGGCTTTCACTTAAACCAAAAGTGAAAAGTCTATAATTAGAACAAAACGGTCCTATATTTAAGTGTTTGCCTGCAGCGCAACCATTAATTATACACACTTAGAGGCAACATTGGGTGGGGTGTGGGGGCGGGCGACGACAGTGATTACTCAAGGAATCAAATATTAACATGGTACTCCTCTCCTTTACCACGAACACCGACTGCTGGAGGGGAAACATGGCATGTTAATGTTGCCAGGAGTGCGGCTAGGCTAGCTACAGTACCGTGCCTCAGAGTGTTTCAACCTACGGAAAAGATTAACAGAAATATTACTCTGCTTTGATTTATCCCCCCCTGAATACAGATTCACTGAATGGCAGGATGGTGTTAATTGCTCTGTAATAATTAGTGATGCATTAGATTCCTTAATAATCGAATAACTAATGATATTCTCCCTTGTAACACCCCCAGAGGCCCACCTCTCACACACACACACACACACACACACGTACGTACAGCGTGTGTATGCAGTTCTAACTCCTCACCCTTATCAGGTTTCTAAATGACGTTGAACTCTTCGACTGCACCGTGTCTAAACATGCTGTAATTAACAGAGGAGCTAAAAGAGAAGCACAGTTCGGCCTATTTGGAGAAATATAACATTAATGGTAACCATGAAGACTTTTACTCTCATTTAGTTCCTGTTTCCCTTCTTAGACTGCTGATTGGTGCAAAGACTGGTGGGTGTTGGGACTCTACAGTCAGAGGAGGTTGGTGGTGTTGGGGCTCTGCAGTCAGAGGAGGTTGGTGGTGTTGGGGCTCTGCAGTCAGAGGAGGTTGGTGGTGTTGGGGCTCTGCAGTCAGAGGAGGTTGGTGGTGTTGGGACTCTACAGTGGGGGGAGATTAAAGGTTGTGTGTGTCAAAACTCCTTGCCTGGTTGGCTTAGGTAGGTGGTTGAGAGCGAGAGAGAGAGATGAGGGGAGAGAAAGATGATGAGAAAGAGACATGGAGAGAGAGCGAGAGAGAGAGAGAGAGACAAAGCGAGAGAGTACTGTCATAAATAACAGCTTCAACTCTGTACAGCAGGCTAATTGGTGGGAAGGCTTTGTCTACTCTACACTATATAATCAGATCCATCCCCTATTTAACAGGGATTGGAGGGTATTGTGGAAGACAGGCTTGCAGGATTTCTGTCTAAAATGGCACCCTATTCCCTACATAGTTATACTATCTTTGACCTGGGCTTGTATGAGTGCCATATGGGCCCTGGTCATATTTAGTGCACTATGTCGGGTATAGGGTGCCGTTCGGGATGAACTAGAGGTGTGGAGGGAGTGAAATGTGGCGAGGGGAGATATGGCAAGCGGCTCCGAACCCCAGTCTACAGGTTAAGACCCCCCAACTCATCACTCAGCCAACCCCGCGGCAGCCTCGTCTCTCAGGCTGCTGTCCTAAATGGCAACTTGTTCCCTAACGTCGTGCCCTACTTTAAACCAGAGCTCTGGTTAAAAGTAGGGCACTACATATGGACTAGCGTGTCATTTGGGACTCAGATTTCAGTGTGAGCTGAGCTCAACGGCAGGCAAGCGGGAGAGATAGGAGACGGACAGGAAATCCTCAACGCTGACTGCTGCCTCATCCTGCTTCCTCTTCGTAGATTAGGATTAACACAGGATTCAAATACAAGGTGGGAGATGAGTTAGCTAGTGAAGTACAGACTGAATAATAACAAGAATGTTCTCATTAGATTCTGGGTTTTTTTTTAGTTGCAAAAACACCTATTTATCACGCATGCACACACACACACACACACACACACACACACACACACACACACACACACACACACACACACACACACACACACACACACACACACACACACTCTACAAGTTGTATAGTCAGTAACATTCCTTATCACCATAGTCTAGAAATTCCTTTCCATGCATCTAACTAAGTCTCCTTGAAATGATCACTTCTCTCCATCACAGGAGGCTGGTGGGAGGAGCTATAGGAGGACAGGCTCATTCTAAATGGTTGGATTGCAACCAATGAAACGGAGTTAAACATGCGTTTAACAGACAGCCGACGCACAATTGGCCGGTAGCGTCGTCCAGGTTAGGGAGGGTTTGGTCGGTAGGGATGTCCTTGTCTCATTGTGCACCAGCGACTCCTGTGGTGGGCCGGGCCAGTGCACGCTGTCCAGGTCACCAGGTGCACGGTGTTTCCTCCGGCTGGCTTCCGGGTTGGATGCGCGCTGTGTTAAGAAGCAGTGTGGCTTGGTTGGGTTGTGTATCGGAGGACGCATGGCTTTCGAACTTCGTCTCTCCCGAGCCCGTACGGGAGTTGTAGCGATGAGACAAGATAGTAGCTACTAACAATTGGACACCACGAAATTGGGGAGAAAAGGGGGTAAAGTTAAAAAAATTAAAAAGGAAACGTTTGGTACCGTTCCATTAATTCCATTCCAGCCATTACCTCAAAGCTCCTCCCACCAGCCTCCTCTGCTCTCTATTACCTCATAAAGCTCCTCCCACCAGCCTCCTCTGCTCTCTATTACCTCAAAGCTCCTCCCACCAGCCTCCTCTGCTCTCTATTACCTCATAAAGCTCCTCCCACCAGCCTCCTCTGCTCTCTATTACCTCAAAGCTCCTCCCACCAGCCTCCTCTGCTCTCTATTACCTCATAAAGCTCCTCCCACCAGCCTCCTCTGCTCTCTATTATCTCATAAAGCTCCTCCCACCAGCCTCCTCTGCTCTCTATTACTGCATAAAGCTCCTCCCACCAGCCTCCTCTGCTCTCTATTACCTCAAAGCTCCTCCCACCAGCCTCCTCTGCTCTCTATTACCTCAAAGCTCCTCCCAGCCTCCTCTGCTCTCTATTACCTCATAAAGCTCCTCCCACCAGCCTCGTCTGCTCTCTATTACCTCAAAGCTCCTCCCACCAGCCTCCTCTGCTCTCTATTACCTCATAAAGCTCCTCCCACCAGCCTCCTCTGCTCTCTATTACCTCATAAAGCTCCTCCCACCAGCCTCCTCTGCTCTCAATTACCTCAAAGCTCCTCCCACCAGCCTCCTCTGCTCTCTATTACCTCATAAAGCTCCTCCCACCAGCCTCCTCTGCTCTCTATTACCACATAAAGCTCCTCCCACCAGCCTCCTCTGCTCTCTATGCAGGCAGTTCCATTAGCTAAATCTACATAAATCTACATAAATCTACATAAATGAACAGTATTTTCCTGAGAGAAAAGACGTGTGGAAATGCTTCTTTATCATTTGGTTTAAAGGACACATGAGCGGTGATGTAGTGGACACACATTTGTCTTGCAGACTGGTCCACGACCACTAACTTGAATTAATGCAAATATTATTCACTTTTGGTGGTTTGGATTTAAATTGCGCTTTGTGTTTTGCATTTTGTTCTCTGCGTTTTTATCTCCAGACGAAGAGTCAAGACAAATAGCAGCCTATTCATCACAGCCACACAGAAATCAATCAATGTATTGATAAGCTACCAAAGGAGTTTAAACAAACACAAACCACACTAAAGAAGTGAGTAATGGCAGAACCTAGTGTTCGGTTCCCTGTTGAAGACAGTCATTTGGAAGTGGGATGTTTCAGTCAGTCAGAGAGACAGAGACAAGCATCAGCATTCAGGAGGAACCTCGAGAGTTTTAATAGTCCTTCTAATATGTTTTTCAAAACGGAGACGTGCTCAGCCATGAAAGATATTCTGGAGTTAAACTGGAAATGCACCCCCCCTCCCACTGCAGAGGAAAGGCAATATAATCATTTAGTTTAAACAATCATTACAGGTAGATAAACAGGATTAAGAGAGATATACCCTCTTCAACATATATATCAACGAATTGGCGCGGGCACTAGAAAAGTCTGCAGCACCCGGCCTCACCCTACTAGAATCCGAAGTCAAATGTCTGCTGTTTGCTGATGATCTGGTGCTTCTGTCACCAACCAAGGAGGGCCTACAGCAGCACCTAGATCTTATGCACAGATTCTGCCAGCACCCGGCCTCCCCCTGCTAGAATCCGAAGTCAAATGTCTGCTGTTTGCTGATGATCTGGTGCTTCTGTCACCAACCAAGGAGGGCCAACAGCAGCACCTAGATCTTCTGCACAGATTCTGTCAGACCTGGGCCCTGACAGTCAATCTCAGTAAGACCAAAATAATGGTGTTCCAAAAAAGGTCCAGTCACCAGGACCACAAATACAAATTCCATCTAGACACTGTTGCCCTAGAGCACACAAAAAACTATACATACCTTGGCCTAAACATCAGCGCCACAGGTAACTTCCACAAAGCTGTGAACGATCTGAGAGACAAGGCAAGAAGGGCCTTCTATGCCATCAAAAGGAACATACATTTCAACATACCAATTAGGATTTGGCTAAAAATACTTGAATCAGTCATAGAGCCCATTGCCCTTTATGGTTGTGAGGTCTGGGGTCCGCTCACCAACCAAGACTTCACAAAATGGGACAAACACCAAATTGAGACTCTGCACGCAGAATTTTGCAAAAATATCCTCCGTGTACAACATAGAACACCAAATAATGCAGAGCAGAATTAGGCCGATACCCACTAATTATCAACATCCAGAAAAGAGCCGTTAAATTCTATAACCACCTAAAAGGAAGCGATTCCCAAACCTTCCATAACAAAGCCATCACCTACAGAGAGATGAACCTGGAGAAGAGTCCCCTAAGCAAGCTGGTCCTGGGGCTCTGTTCACAAACACAAACACACCCTACAGAGCCCCAGGACAGCAGCACAATTAGACCCAACCAAATCATGAGAAAACAAAAAGATAATTACTTGACACATTGGAAAGAATTAACAAAAAAACAGAGCAAACTAGAATGCTATTTGGCCCTACACAGAGAGTACACAGCGGCAGAATACCTGACCACTGTGACCTACCCAAAATTAAGGAAAGCTTTGACTATGTACAGACTCAGTGAGCATAGCCTTGCTATTGAGAAAGGCCGCCGTAGGCAGACATGGCTCTCAAGAGAAGACAGGCTATGTGCTCACTGCCCACAAAATGAGGTGGAAACTGAGCTGCACTTCCTAACCTCCTGCCCAATGTATGACCATATTAGAGAGACATATTTCCCTCAGATTACACAGATCCACAAAGAATTCGAAAACAAATCCAATTTTGAAAAACTCCCATATCTACTGGGTGAAATTCCACAGTGTGCCATCACAGCAGCAAGATTTGTGACCTGTTGCCACAAGAAAAGGGCAACCAGTGAAGAACACACACCATTGTAAATACAACCCATATCTATGCTTATTTATTTTATCTTGTGTCCTTTACCATTTGTACATTGTTAAAACACTGTATATATAAAAATAATATGACATTTATAATGTCTTTATTGTTTTGAAACTTCTGTATGTGTAATGTTTACTGTTAATTTTTATTGTTTATTTCACTTTATATATTCACTTTATATATTATCTACCTCACTTGCTTTGGCAATGTTAACACATGTTTCCCATGCCAATAAAGCCCTTGAATTGAATTGAATTGAATTGAGAGAGGGAGCTGCGTCCCAAATCCACCCTACTTTTCAGTAGGGCCCATATGGAATAGAGTTCTCTGGTCAACAGGGACGTCTCTCAGCGGCAGCAGCAGAGAGAGCAGACGCACCTGGAAGGGAGGATGTGGCTGTCGGAGGTAGACCACTCCTGTTCCTGTCATGGTAACAGGACTTGAAACGGTTGAGGAATGAAGACCTGCATATTTAAATGGCGGCTAGTGCCTTGTCCGCCCGTCTCCATGGATGCAGCCACTGCTACAGACCATAATATGACCAATAAAAACCAGCTTTAAAGAAAAAAAAGATGGAGGGGGAGAGGGGCGGGACCACGAGAAGACCTCTCCATTCTTAAAAGTCTATGTCGCTGGGAGGTGGGGCATTCATTGAGATATTTGAGTTTGAATTTTAGAACACCCTTTAGGAAGAGACAGAGGAAGAGACAGAAGAAGAGAAGAGACAGAAGAAGAGAAGAGAAGAAGAGAAGAGACAGAAGAAGAGAAGAGAAGACAGACAGACAGACAGACAGACAGACAGACAGACAGACAGACAGACAGACAGACAGACAGACAGACAGACAGACAGACAGACAGACAGACAGACAGACAGACAGACAGACAGAGACAGACAGACAGACAGAGACAGACAGACAGACAGACAGACAGACAGACAGACAGACAGAAGAGAAGACAGACAGACAGACAGACAGACAGAAGACAGACAGACAGACAGACAGACAGACAGACAGACAGAAGACAGACAGACAGAAGACAGAAGACAGACAGACAGACAGACAGACAGACAGACAGACAGACAGACAGACAGAAGACAGACAGACAGACAGACAGACAGACAGACGAGACAGACAGACAGACAGAAGAAGAGAAGACAGACAGACAGACAGACAGAAGAAAGACAGACAGACAGACAGACAGAAGAAGAAGACAGACAGACAGACAGACAGACAGACAGACAGAAGAAGAAGACAGACAGACAGACAGACAGACAGACAGACAGACAGACAGACAGACAGACAGAAGACAGACAGACAGACAGACAGACAGACAGACAGACAGAAGACAGACAGACAGACGAGAAGACAGACAGACAGAAGAGACAGACAGACAGACAGATGAGAAGACAGACAGACAGACAGACGAGAAGACAGACAGACAGATGAGAAGACAGACAGACAGACAGACAGACAGACAGACAGACAGACAGACAGACAGACAGACAGAAGAGAGACAGACAGACAGACAGAAGAGAAGACAGACAGACAGACAGAAGACAGAAGAGAAGACAGACAGACAGACAGACAGACAGACAGACAGACAGAAAGACAGACAGACAGACGAGAAGACAGACAGACGAGAAGACAGACAGACAGACAGAAGACAGACAGACAGACAGACAGACAGAATAAGAGAAGACAGACAGACAGACAGAAGAGAAGACAGACAGAAGAAAAGACAGACAGACAGACAGACAGAAGACAGACAGACAGACAGACAGACAGACAGACAGACAGACAGACAGAAGACAGACAGACAGACAGACAGAAGAAGACAGACAGACAGACAGACAGACAGAAGAAGAGAAGACAGACAGACAGACAGACAGACAGACAGACAGACAGAAGAAGAGAGACAGACAGACAGACAGACAGACAGAAGACAGACAGACAGACAGACAGAAGAAGAGAAGACAGACAGACAGACAGACAGAAGAAGAAGACAGACAGACAGAAGACAGACAGACAGAAGAAGAAGAAGACAGACAGACAGATGAAGACAGACAGACAGACAGACAGACAGACAGACAGACGAGAAGACAGACAGACAGACGAGAAGACAGACAGACAGACAGACAGACAGACAGAAGAGACAGACAGACAGACAGACAGACAGACAGACAGACAGACAGAAGAGAAGACAGACAGACAGACAGACAGACGAGAAGACAGACAGACAGACAGACAGACAGACAGACGAGAAGACAGACAGACAGACAGAGAGAAGACAGACAGACAGACAGAAGACGAGAAGACAGACAGACAGAAGAAGAGAAGAAGAGACAGACAGACAGACAGACGAGAAGACAGACAGACAGACAGACAGAAGAGAAGACAGACAGACAGAGAAGACAGACAGACAGACAGACAGACAGACAGACAGACAGACAGACAGACAGACAGACAGACAGAAGACAGACAGACAGAGAAGACAGACAGACAGACAGAGAGAGACAGACAGACGAGAAGACAGACAGACAGACAGAAGAGAAGACAGACAGACAGACGAGAAGACAGACAGACAGACAGACAGACAGACAGACAGACAGACAGAAGACAGACAGACAGACAGACAGACAGACAGACGAGAAGACAGACAGACAGAAGAAGAGAAGACAGACAGACAGACAGACAGACAGACAGACAGACAGACAGACAAGACAGACAGACACAGAGAAGACAGACAGACAGACAGACAGACAGACAGACGAGAAGACAGACAGACAGACAGAGACAGAGACAGACAGACAGAAGAAGAGAGAGACAGACAGACAGACAGAAGACAGAGACAGACAGACAGACAGAAGAAGAGAAGAGAGACAGACAGACAGACAGACAGAAGAAGACAGACAGACAGACAGACAGAAGAAGAGAGACAGACAGACAGACAGAAGAAGAGAAGACAGACAGACAGACAGACAGACAGAAGACAGACAGACAGACAGACAGACAGAAGAAGACAGACAGACAGACAGACAGACAGACAGACAGACAGACAGACAGACAGACAGACAGACAGACAGAAGAGAAGACAGACAGACAGACGAGAAGACAGACAGACAGACGAGAAGACAGACAGACAGACGAGAAGACAGACAGACAGACAGATGAGAAGACAGACAGACAGACAGACAAACAGAAGAAGAGAAGAGAAGACAGACAGACAGAAGAGAAGACAGACAGACAGAAGAAGAGAAGAGAAGACAGACAGACAGAAGAAGAGAAGACAGACAGAGACAGAAGAAGAGAAGACAGACAGACAGACACAGAAGAAGAGAAGACAGACTGACAGACAGACAGACAGAAGAAGACAGACAGACAGACAGACAGAAGAAGAGAAGAGAAGACAGACAGACAGACAGACAGACAGACAGACAGACAGACAGACGAGAAGACAGACAGACAGAAGAAGAGAAGACAGACAGACAGACAGAAGACAGACAGAGAAGACAGACAGACAGACAGAACAGACAGACAGACAGACAGACAGACAGACAGACAGACAGAAGACAGACAGACAGACAGAAGAAGACAGACAGACAGACAGACAGAAGAAGAGAAGAGACAGACAGACAGACAGAAGACAGACAGACAGACAGACAGACAGACAGACAGACAGACAGACAGACAGACAGACAGACAGACAGAAGACGAGAGAGACAGACAGACAGACAGACAGACAGACAGACAGACAGACAGACAGACAGACAGACAGACAGACAGACAGAAGACAGACAGACAGACAGACAGACAGATGAGAAGACAGACAGACAGACAGACAGACAGACAGACAGAAGAAGAGAAGACAGATAGAAGAGAAGAGAAGACAGACAGACAGACAGAAGAAGAGAAGACAGACGAGAAGACAGACAGACAGACGAGAAGACAGACAGACAGACAGACAGACAGACAGACAGACAGACAGACAGACAGACAGACAGACAGACAGACAGACAGAGAGCAGCCCAGCAGGCAGAGCTACGCACAGGCTGTGAGAGGAGCAACTGGCCCAGCCCCCACCAACCAAATGAGTGACATTAAACAAATGCTGAGTCTACTATGCTCACATGTGATAGGCCGAGGGTCATGGATGCTCACATGTGATAGGCCGAGGGTCACGGTAAGATGAGCACAAGAACTCCACCATCCTCACCCTACACCCACCCAAGTGACATGACACAAATGATATCTTAAATTATAAACAAATCACATTTGCATAATAAGAGAGTACTTTAATTTAAAAATCCTATTTTAATAGTTATTGTTGGATTGCGAGTGTTTGTCTCATTTTGAAGGTAAAGAAAAAAAGAAAAACAAGTTATGAAATCTTTTTACGTTGCATGTTGGAATTGACAAGGATTAAAGTCCTCTGCTTTTGGACTAAAGAGCAGAAACCCAGACTTCCTGAAAGATATTGATAATGTTGATATTGTAGTACAACAGGAAACATGGTGCAGAGGTGATGTTTCCACTGGCTGTCTACTAGGTTATAGGGAGATAATCATACCATCCACTAAGTTAAAAGGAATCAGACAGGGCAGAGACTCAGGAGAGGCCAGAGACTCGGGACAGGCCAGAGACTCGGGAGAGGCCAGAGACTCGGGACAGGCCAGAGACTCGGGACAGGCCAGAGACTCGGGGCAGGCCAGAGACTCGGGGCAGGCCAGAGACTCGGGGCAGGCCAGAGACTCGGGGCAGGCCAGAGACTCGGGGCAGGCCAGAGACTCGGGGCAGGCCAGAGACTCGGGGCAGGGCAGAGACTCAGGACAGGGCAGAGACTCAGGGCAGGGCAGAGAATGGAATGCTAATATGGTATAAATCTTAACTAATTCATTGACTCGAATTGATCAAAACAGGAGAATTCTTTATCTGGTTGAAAGTCAACAAGGAGACCATCTTGACAGATAAAAACGTCTTCCTCTGTGCCACATACAGTGGGGCAAAAAAGTATTTAGTCAGCCACCAATTGTGCAAGTTCTCCCACTTAAAAAGATGGGAGAGGCCTGTAATTTTCAACATAGGTACATGTCAACTATGACAGACAAAATGAGAAAAAAAATCCAGAAAATCACATTGTAGGATTTTTAATGAATTTATTTGCAAATGATGGTGGAAAATAAGTATTTGGTCACCTACAAACAAGCAAGATTTCTGGCTCTCACAGACCTCTAACTTCTTCTTTAAGAGGCTCCTCTGTCCTCCACTCGTTACCTATATTAATGGCACCTGTTTGAACTTGTTATCAGTATAAAAAACACCTGTCCACAACCTTTTTTGCCCCACTGTACATTCCCCCCTCAGAGTCACCCTACTTCAATGAAGAGAGTTTCTCCGTTCTAGAGGGGGAAATTAGTCCCTTTCAGGCCCAAGGCAATGTACTGGTCTGTGGAGACCTGAATGCTACAACAGCAGAAGAACAAGACACTACTAACAGTCATGGGGATAAACACCTACCAGGAAGCAACAACCTTTCCCTCCCCACAGACCCCCACAGAAACAACTATGACAAAGTGAAAAACAAAAACGGAGTACAGCTCGTGAAGCTCTGTGGAACACTGGGTCTGTACATAGTCAATGGTAGGCTGAGAGGGGACTCTTTTGGTAGGTACACCTACAGCTCTGTGGAACACTGGGTCTGTACATAGTCAATGGTAGGCTGTGGAACACTGGGTCTGTACATAGTCAATGGTAGGCTGAGAGGGGATTCTTTTGGTAGGTACACCTACAGCTCTGTGGAACACTGGGTCTGTACATAGTCAATGGTAGGCTGTGGAACACTGGGTCTGTACATAGTCAATGGTAGGCTGAGAGGGGATTCTTTTGGTCGGTACACCTACAGCTCATCCCTTGGCAGCAGCACTGTAGACTACTTCCTCACCGACCTAAACCCAGAATCTCTCAGAGCCTTCACAGTCAGCCCACTAACACCTCTCTCAGAGCCTTCACATTCAGCCCACTAACACCTCTCTCAGAGCCTTCACAGTCAGCCCACTAACACCTCTCTCAGAGCCTTCACAGTCAGCCCACTAACACCTCTCTCAGAGCCTTCACAGTCAGCCCACTAACACCTCTCTCAGAGCCTTCACAGTCAGCCCACTAACACCTCTCTCAGAGCCTTCACAGTCAGCCCACTAACACCTCTCTCAGAGCCTTCACAGTAAGCCCACTAACACCTCTCTCAGAGCCAGCCCACTAACACCTCTCTCAGAGCCTTCACAGTCAGCCCACTAACACCTCTCTCAGACCAACCTAGTCTCTCTGAGCCTTCACAGTCAAACACTAACACCTCTCTCAGAGCCTTCACAGTCAGCCCACTGACACCTCTCTCAGAGCCAGCCCACTAACACCTCTCTCAGAGCCTTCACAGTCAGCCCACTAACACCTCTCTCAGACCAACCTAGTCTCTCTGAGCCTTCACAGTCAGCCCACTAACACCTCTCTCTGAGCCTTCACAGTCAGCCCACTAACACCTCTCTCAGAGCCTTCACAGTCAGCCCACTAACACCTCTCTCAGAGCCTTCACAGTCAGCCCACTAACACCTCTCTCAGACCAACCTAGTCTCTCTGAGCCTTCACAGTCAGCCCACTAACACCTCTCTCTGAGCCTTCACAGTCAGCCCACTAACACCTCTCTCAGAGCCTTCACAGTCAGCCCACTAACACCTCTCACAGACCACAGTAAAATCACAGTGTATCTGAGAAGAGCAGAACCCAACCATGAAGCATCACGGCCCAATAAATGACATGGTACTAAACAGGCCTATAGATGGAGTGCAAACAGTACAGACATCTACCAAAAAGCAATTAGTAGCCAAAAAATACAATCTCTCCTGGACAACTGTTTAGCCTTAACATTCTCCTGCAGCAATGAAGGTGTACATTTGGCTGTTTGGAACATAAACGTTATATTTGACAAATGAGCCTCCTTGGCTAATTTAAAGAAACATAAGAGCAAACCAGAAATAACAGATCATGAAAAATGGTTTGATAATGATTGCAAAAATCTAAGAAAGTCATTGAGAAATATATCTAATCAAAAACACAGAGAACCAGACAACAAAAATATAGGCCTTCAATATGGGGAAACACTGAATCAATACAAACACACCCTAAGAACAAAAAAGGAACAGCACATTAGAAATCAGACAAACACAACGTCCTGAGCAGAAGCCGGATTGGATTTGAAAACAATTATCGTACAACAGACCACATTTACACCCTCCACACTCTAATTGATAAACAAGAAAACCAAAACAAAGGCAAAATCTACTTGTGTTTTGTAGATTTCAAGAAAGCATTTGATTCAATTTGGCACAAAGGTCTTTTTTTATAAACGAATAGAAAGTGGTATTGGAGGGAAAACATGATTTTATTAAAATAAATGTACACTAAAAACAAATGCGGTTAAAATTGGCAAAAAGCAAACAGACTTCTTCTCTCAGGGACGGGGAGTGAAACAGGGCTGCCCAATAAGTCCAACACTATTTAATATCTACATTAATGAGTTAACAACAAGCAAACAGACTTCTTCTCTCAGGGGAGTGAAACAGGGCTGCCCAATAAGTCCAACACTATTTAATATCTACATTAATGAGTTAACAACAAGCAAACAGACTTCTTCTCTCAGGGGAGTGAAACAGGGCTGCCCAATAAGTCCAACACTATTTAACATCTACATTAATGAATTAACAACAAGAAACAGACTTCTTCTCTCAGGGGAGTGAAACTGACAGGTTCTGTCAGACCTGGGCTCTGACCGTTAACCACAGGTTCTGTCAGACCTGGGCTCTGACCGTTAACCACAGGTTCTGTCAGACCTGGGCTCTGACCATTAACCACAGGTTCTGTCAGACCTGGGCTCTGACCGTTAACCACAGGTTCTGTCAGACCTGGGCTCTGACCGTTAACCACAGGTTCTGTCAGACCTGGGCTCTGACTGTTAACCACAGGTTCTGTCAGACCTGGGCTCTGACCGTTAACCACAGGTTCTGTCAGACCTGGGCTCTGACCGTTAACCACAGGTTCTGTCAGTCCTGGGCTCTGACCGTTAACCTCAGGTTCTGTCAGACCTGGGCTCTGACCGTTAACCACAGGTTCTGTCTGGGCTCTGACCGTTAACCACAGGTTCTGTCAGACCTGGGCTCTGACCGTTAACCACAGGTTCTGTCAGACCTGGGCTCTGACCGTTAACCACAGGTTCTGTCAGACCTGGGCTCTGACCGTTAATCAGAGGTTCTGTCTGACCTGGGCTCTGACCGTTAACCACAGGTTCTGTCAGACCTGGGCTCTGACCGTTAACCACAGGTTCTGTCAGACCTGGGCTCTGACCGTTAACCACAGGTTCTGTCAGACCTGGGCTCTGACCGTTAATCAGAGGTTCTGTCTGGGCTCTGACCGTTAACCACAGGTTCTGTCAGACCTGGGCTCTGACCGTTAACCACAGGTTCTGTCAGACCTGGGCTCTGACCGTTAACCACAGGTTCTGTCAGACCTGGGCTCTGACCGTTTACCACAGGTTCTGTCAGACCTGGGCTCTGACCGTTAACCACAGGTTCTGTCAGACCTGGGCTCTGACTGTTAACCACAGGTTCTGTCAGACCTGGGCTCTGACCGTTAACCACAGGTTCTGTCAGACCTGGGCTCTGACTGTTAACCACAGGTTCTGTCAGACCTGGGCTCTGACTGTTAACCACAGGTTCTGTCAGACCTGGGCTCTGACTGTTAACCACAGGTTCTGTCAGACCTGGGCTCTGACCGTTAACCTAAAAAAAACAAATATAATGATATTCCAAAAAAAGGTCTGGAAATAAATTCTATTTGGACACAGTTCTATTAGAACACACCAAAAACTACACGTATCTAGGACTAAATATCACCAACACAGGTAGCTTTCACATGGCTGTGAAGGAGCTGAGAGACAAAGCAAGAAGAGCAGTCTATGCCATTAAAAGGAACATCAAAATCAAAATTCCAATTAGAATCTGGCTCAAAATGTTCCAATCAGTTCTAGAACCAGTTGCTCTATTTGGCAGTGAAGTATGGGGTCCAATCTCTAATAATGAATTCACCAAATGGGACAAACATCCAATCGAAACACTGCATGCAGAGTTTTGCAAGACTGTATTGCAAGTGCAAAGAAAAACTCCAAATAACCCATGTAGAGCAGAATTGGGCCAATACCCCCTCCTCATTCAAATAGAACAAATAGCCATCAAATTTTACAACCATCTAAAAACAATAACACAGCTCTGCAATGTCAAGAGATGAAACAAGAGAAGAGTCCCCTCAGCCAGCTGGTTCTGAGGCTCAGTTCACAAACCCAAACCAACCCCATAGAGCCTCAGGACAGCACTCAGAAAATCTAGCCCAACCAAATCATCACAAAACAAAAATAAAATATATCACTTATTGGAAAGACACCACAAAAAAATAAAAAGTAAAAAAGTAAACTTCAATGCTATTTGGCTCTAAACAGACAGGACATGGTGGCAGACTATCTGACCACTGTGACTGAAAACTGAGGAAAACATTGACCAGACTCAGTGAGGACAGTCTGGCTATAGAGACCGGTCGTCACAGACAAACCTGGCTGCCCAGAGAGGACAGGCTGTGCTCACTCTGCTCCAGGGGAGAGGTAGAGACAGAGCTGCATTTCCTATTACACTGTGACAAATACTCAGACCTAAGAGAATATTTATTTACCAAAATTATAATTCAATACAAAGAATTTGAAACTATAAAATCAAATATTTATTGGGTGAAAAGCCAAAATGTGCAGTTTTGGCAGCCAAATATGTGTCCTCCTGCCACAACCTGAGGGACAGCCAGTGAAAAGTGCAAAGTAATGTCGATAATATTTCCCATCTTGTTTTGTTTTGTCTTGTCTTTCATACCAGGTCATGTGTCTTCTCAGTCAGAGACAGAGAGAGAGAAAGAGAAAGAGAGAGAGAGCAGCATTTTGCATTTACACATACACACTTTAGCACACTGCACTCCAAGCTTGGGTTGCCCTCACCCCTGGTGTCCCATCCATCTACCTCCCCAGTCCTCCTCACCCCACAGTGTTATCCTCTCACCCCACAGCGTTATCCCCTCACCCCACAGCGTTATCCTCTCACTCCTGGTGTCCCATCCATCTACCTCCTCAGTCCTCCTCACCCCACAGCGTTATCCTCTCACTCCTGGTGTCCCATTCATCTACCTCCCCAGTCCTCCTCACCCCGCCGCATTATCCTCCCACCCCACAGCGTTATCCCCACTGCGTTATCCCCTCGCCCCGCAGCGTTATCCCCTCGCTCCGCAGCGTTGTCCCCTCGCCCCGCAGCGTTGTCCCCTCGCCCCGCAGCGTTATCCCCTCGCCCGCAGCGTTATCCCCTCGCCCCGCAGCGTTATCCCCTCGCCCGTAGCGTTATCCCCCGCCCCCCGTAGCGTTATCCCCTCGCCCCCCCTCCGCGTTATCCCCGCCCCGCAGCGTTATCCCCTCGCCCCACAGCGTTATCCCCTCGCCCCACAGCGTTATCCCCTCACCCCACCGCGTTATCCTCCCATCCCACAGCGTTATCCCCTCACCCCACAGCGTTATCCTCCCACCCCACGGCTTTATCCCCTCACCCCACAGCGTTATCCTCTCACCCCACAGCGTTATCCTCCCACCCCACGGCGTTATCCTCCCACCCCACGGCGTTATCCCCCGCCGCACAGCGTTATCCTTCCGTCCCGCGCGTTATCCTCCCGCCCCACAGCGTTATCCTCCCGCCCCCGGCGTTATCCCCCGCCCGCCATCGCTTAACCTCCCACCCCACAGCGTTATCCTCCCACCTCATAGCGTTATCCTCCCGCCTCGCCGCGTTATCCCCCCGTCCCGCGGCGTTATCCTCTCACCCCACAGCGTTATCCTCCCACCTCATAGCGTTATCCTCCCACCCCGCCGCGTTATCCCCCCGTCCCGCAGCGTTATCCTCTCACCCCACGGCATTATCCTCTCGTCCCACGGCGTTATCCTCTCGCATCAACGCGTCATCCCCTCACCCCAAAGCGTTATCCCCTCACCCCAAAGCGTTATCCCCTCACCCCAAAGCGTTATCCCCTCACGCCAAAGCGTTATCCCCCTCACGCCAAAGCGTTATCCCCCTCACCCCAAAACGTTATCCCCTCACCCCAAGCGTTATCCCCCTCACCCCAAAGCGTTATCCCCCTCACCCCAAAGCGTTATCCCCTCACCCCAAAGCGTTATCCCCTCACCACCCCCAAAGCGTTATCCCCTCACCCCAAAGCGTTATTCCCCTCACCCCCTCACCATGTTTGGTCTATGCAGCTTCATCCTCTGAGTCTCTGCTGGATTCGACAGTCCGCGCCAACCCATCTGCCATCAGTGCATCCTCCAGAGTCCTGCGGGCCTGGATCACCTTTAGCTCCTGTTCCCTGTGGACACAGAGAGGGCTGGGTTAGAGATGGACACAGAGAGGACTGGGTTAGGGATGAACACAAAGAGAGGACTGGGTTAGGGATGGACACAGAGAGGACTGGGTTAGGGATGGACACAGAGAGGACTGGGTTAGGGATGGACACAGAGAGGACTGGGTTAGGGATGGACACAGAGAGGACTGGGTTAGGGATGGACACAGAGAGGACTGGGTTAGGGATGGACACAGAGAGGACTGGGTTAGGGATGGACACAGAGAGAGGGCTGGGTTAGTGTGTGTGGGCTGGGTTAGTGTGTGTGGACACAGCTGGGTTAGTGTGTGTGGGCTGGAGTCCTGGGTTTGGGATGAACACAGAGAGAGGGCTGGGTTAGTGTGTGGGGGCTGGGTTAGGGATGAACACAGAGAGAGGGCTGGGTTAGTGTGTGGGGGCTGGGTTAGTGTGTGGGGGGGGCTGGGTTAGTGTGTGGGGGCTGGGTTAGGGATGAACACAGAGAGAGGGCTGGGTTAGTGTGTGTGGGCTGGGTTAGTGTGTGTGTCCTGGGTTAGGGATGAACACAGAGAGAGGGCTAGGTTAGGGATGGACACAGAGAGGACTGGGTTAGGAATGGACACAGAGAGGACTGGGTTAGGGATGGACACAGAGAGGACTGGGTTAGGGATGGACACAGAGAGGACTGGGTTAGGGATGGACACAGAGAGGACTGGGTTAGGGATGGACACAGAGAGGACTGGGTTAGGGATGGACACAGAGAGGACTGGGTTAGGGATGGACACAGAGAGGACTGGGTTAGGGATGGACACAAGAGAGAGAGGGCTGGGTTAGGTGGACACAGAGAGGACTGGGTTAGGGATGGACACAAGAGAGAGAGGGCTGGGTTAGGGATGGACACAAGAGAGAGAGGGCTGGGTTAGGGATGGACACAGAGAGGACTGGGTTAGGGATGGACACAAGAGAGAGGGACTGGGTTAGGGATGGACTGGGTTAAGAGAGAGAGGGCTGGGTTAGGGATGGACACAGAGAGGACTGGGTTAGGGATGGACACAAGAGAGAGAGGGCTGGGTTAGGGATGGACACAGAGAGGACTGGGTTAGGGATGGACACAGAGAGAGAGGGCTGGGTTAGTGTGTGGGGGCTGGGTTAGGGATGAACACAAAGAGAGAGGGCTGGCTTAGAGTGTGTGTGGGCTGGGTTAGGGATGGACACAGAGAGAGAGGGCTGGGTTAGTGTGTATGAGCCGGGTTAGGGATGAACACAGAGAGAGAGGACTGGGTTAGTGTGTATGAGCTGGGTTAGGGATGAACACAGAGAGAGAGAGGGTTGGGCACAGTGTGTGGGGCTGGGTTAGGGATGAACACAAAGAGAGGACTGGGTTAGTGTGTGTGAGCTGGGTTAGTGTGTGTGGGCTGGGTTAGGGATGAACACAAAGAGAGGACTGGGTTAGTGTGTGTGAGCTGGGTTAGGGATGAACACAGAGAGAGGACTGGGTTAGTGTGTGGGGCTGGGTTAGGGATGAACACAGAGAGAGAGGGCTGGGTTAGTGTGTGTGGGCTGGGTTAGGGATGAACACAGAGAGAGGGCTGGGTTAGTGTGTGTGGGCTGGGTTAGTGTGTGTGGGCTGGGTTAGTGCGTGTGGGCTGGGTTAGGGATGAACACAGGGAGAGGGCTGGGTTAGTGTGTGTGGGCTGGGTTAGTGTTTGTGTGGGCTGGGTTAGTGTGTGTGGGCTGGGTTAGTGTGTGTGGGCTGGTTTAGTGTGTGTGGGCTGGGTTAGTGTGTGTGGGCTGTGTTAGCGGAGTGTGTGGGCTGTGTTAGCGGAGTGTGTGGGCTGTGTTAGCGGAGTGTGTGTGGGCTGTGTTAGCGGAGTGTGTGTGGGGAACAATAGAGCAGCCAGGGTGTCTGGTCCAAACAGCTTTATTACAGGACAGAGCCTCACTTCTTAATTAGAGGAGGAAAGGACTAAACACACACACACACACACACACACACACACACACACACACACACACATACACACACACACAGAAAGGAAAAGGTTAGGAACTGTTTAGAGGGGCCTCCTGTTAATTTCGGGCATGTCCAAAACATGTGCAGTAAGGTAGCAGGGGCCTGCTTACATCGGTCACAATACAGCGCCACCGAAACGGCCCGCTATCAAAACCTGCGATCTCTTCTTCACTGCAGCCGACGTGAGTAAAACATTTAAACGTGTTAACCCTCGCAGGGCTGCAGGCCCAGACGGCATCCCCAGTCACGTCCTCAGAGCATGCGCAGACCAGCTGGCTGGTGTGTTTACGGACATATTCAATCAATCAATCCCTATCCCAGTCTGCTGTTCCCACAAGCTTCAAGAGGGACACCATTGTTCCTGTTCCCAAGAAAGCAAAGGTAACTGAGCTAAATGACTATCGCCCCGTAGCACTCACTTCTGTCATCATGAAGTGCTTTGAGAGACTAGTCAAGGACCATATCACCTCCTCCCTGCCCGACACCCTAGACCCACTCCAATTTGCTTACCGCCCCAATATGTCCACAGACGACGCAATCTCAACCACACTGCACACTGCCCTAACCCATCTGGACAAGAGGAATACCTATGTGAGAATGCTGTTCATCAACTACAGCTCAGCATTTAACACCATAGTACCATAGTACCTGGTGATGCATTGTGCAGGACATAAAATTGGGACTGAATCCAAATAGTTTGAGAGTATAAAATAGATAAATCCCAATCTACCCGATCAAACGGCATCAAATTCTTAGCATCAAGTGATAACAATATCTGATAATATCTCTGGATAGTCCGATGATCAGGGCTTATAAAGACGTCTGATGTTGAAAAAAAGAATGACAATTTTTTTTAATGAAACCAGTTTGATCTGTAGAGATAATGGAGGGAAGGACTGACTCAAACCAGCTTGATCTGTAGAGATAATGGAGGGAAGGACTGACTCGAACCAGTTTGATCTGTAGAGATAATGGAGGGAAGGACTGACTCAAACCAGTTTGATCTGTAGAGATAATGGAGGGAAGGACTGACTCAAAACCAGTTTGATCTGTAGAGATAATGGAGGGAAGGACTGACTCAAACCAGTTGGATCTGCAGAGATAATGGAGGGAAGGACTGACTCAAACCAGTTTGATCTGTAGAGATAATGGAGGGAAGGACTGACTCAAACCAGTTTGATCTGTAGAGATAATGGAGGGAAGGACTGACTCAAAACCAGTTTGATCTGTAGAGATAATGGAGGGAAGGACTGACTCAAAACCAGTTTGATCTGTAGAGATAATGGAGGGAAGGACTGACTTGAACCAGTTTGATCTGTAGAGATAATGGGGGGAAGGACTGACTCAAACCAGTTTGATCTGTAGAGATAATGGAGGGAAGGACTGACTCAAACCAGTTTGATCTGTAGAGATAATGGAGGGAAGGACTGACTCAAACCAGTTTGATCTGTAGAGATAATGGAGGGAAGGACTGACTCAAACTAGTTTGATCTGTAGAGATAATGGAGGGAAGGACTGACTCAAACCAGTTTGATCTGTAGAGATAATGGAGGGAAGGACTGACTCAAAACCAGCTTGATCTGTAGAGATAATGGAGGGAAGGACTGACTCAAAACAATAGGCAATCATCTTAGAAAGTATCTTTACATCACAAATCAGTAAAGAAGTTGGCCTATATATGAACCACACTCAAGAGGTTCTTATCTCCCTTTTTCAGAAGAAGTGAAATACATTTTTGTCTCATTTCTTGAGGGTAAAGAGTTTGTGGAGAATGATTCCTCAAATACGGAAAACAAGAGAGGAGAGAGTTGATTTATTAGAATTTGCTCATAAATCCTTCGGGTCCAGGGGTATTTACCACACTGCATAGATTTAATTACCAACACAATCTCTTCTACAGAGAACTGTTATTCTAATTCAGCAGCTATCTCAGGTTCAACTGTAGGAACATCTAAGTTCTCAAAGAAGGTGTGGAGTAAGGTGTCATTTACCAGCGGACCCCGAAGTGTATAATCGTGAGTAAAAGTTATGAAAACGTGAATTGACCTCTAAATCATCAATATGTGTGTTACCCAGCTCGTCAGTGATCTCAGTGTGCCCTTCTCCCCTGATTTCGCTCCGTATTCATCATTTTGGTATGGAGATTTACTCACTCGAAGTTCAGCTCGTCGAGTTGAGAGAAGATCAAACTCTGTCTGATGTGTCAAATGTTGTTTTAGTAGATGAAGAGTGTAAATATGCCATAACCAAATCCAATATTTTATTTCTATGTACCCCTCAGAATATTACACTTCCTTAATCTTGCTCTGTACGAAATAATTTGTCCCCTTAAAATAAGCCTTCATTGATTCCCATACTGTTGGAGGGGGTTGAAATAAGAGAAATAGATCCATTTGAAAGGATATAAAAGCAACAAAGGTTTCTTCTGATAGCAGTAGTGATTTAACCAACCCAGGGCAATAATTAGGCTGTGTATTTGCAACAAGTACTTTCATAGAGGGAAATGATCCAAAAAGACTATAGCTTGGTAATCACACTTCGTGATAAGTGGCAGAAATCTATTGTCGTATAAAAAGTAGTCTGTGAGAAGGTCTTATGAACTGGCGAGAAAAACATAATACTCCACAGGTGTGCGATGGTGGAAACGCCACGCATCAGATACGCCATAGGTCTTAAGAAAAAACTGAATTGTGGATACTGTCTTTGATGAAGATGATACCCTTAGGAGAGCTACGATCCAGACTGGGCGACAGTACACAATTCATATCACCACCTAGTATTAGGTAGGTGTGTGTCCGTATTTGGTCATTGAGAAAATACATTTGTGAAGAATGAACTGTTATACAAATTTGTTGCGTAAATGTTAGCCAAGATAACAGGGGTATTATACAGTCTTCCTACTACATGAATGATATGGCCTGCTGCTGACATGGCCTGCTTCCTACTACATGAATGACATGGCCTGCTGCTGACATGGCCTGCTTCCTACTACATGAATGACATGGTCTGCTGCTGACATGGCCTGCTTCCTACTACATGAATGACATGGCCTGCTGCTGACATGGCCTGCTTCCTACTACATGAATGACATGGTCTGCTGCTGACATGGCCTGCTTCCTACTACATGAATGACATGGTCTGCTGCTGACATGGCCTGCTTCCTACTACATGAATGACATGGCCTGCTGCTGACATGGCCTGCTTCCTACTACATGAATGACATGGCCTGCTTCCTACTACATGCATGACATGGTCTGCTGCTGACATGGCCTGCTTCCTACTACATGAATGACATGGTCTGCTGCTGACATGGCCTGCTTCCTACTACATGAATGACATGGCCTGCTGCTGACATGGCCTGCTTCCTACTACATGAATGACATGGTCTGCTGCTGACATGGCCTGCTTCCTACTACATGAATGACATGGCCTGCTTCCTACTACATGAATGACATGGCCTGCTTCCTACTACATGAATGACATGGTCTGCTGCTGACATGGCCTGCTTCCTACTACATGAATGACATGGCCTGCTGCTGACATGGCCTGCTTCCTACTACATGAATGACATGGTCTGCTGCTGACATGGCCTGCTTCCTACTACATGAATGACATGGCCTGCTTCCTACTACATGAATGACATGGCCTGCTGCTGACATGGCCTGCTTCCTACTACATGAATGACATGGCCTGCTGCTGACATGGCCTGCTTCCTACTACATGAATGACATGGCCTGCTGCTGACATGGCCTGCTTCCTACTACATGAATGGTCTGCTGCTGACATGGTCTGCTTCCTACTACATGAATGACATGGCCTGCTTCCTACTACATGAATGACATGGTCTGCTTCCTACTACATGAATGACATGGCCTGCTTCCTACTACATGAATGACATGGCCTGCTTCCCTACTACATGAATGACATGGCCTGCTTCCTACTACATGAATGACATGGTCTGCTTCCTACTACATGAATGACATGGCCTGCTTCCTACTACATGAATGACATGGCCTGCTTCCTACTACATGAATGACATGGCCTGCTTCCTACTACATGAATGACATGGCCTGCTTCCTACTACATGAATGACATGGCCTGCTTCCTACTACATGAATGACATCAAATCAAATCAAATTTTATTTGTCACATACACATGGTTAGCAGATGTTAATGCGAGTGTAGAGAAATGCTTGTGCTTCTAGTTCCGACAATGCAGTAATAACGAACAAGTGATCTAACTAACAATTCCAAAAAAACTACTGTCTTATACACAGTGTAAGGGGATAAAGAATATGTACATAAGGATATATGAATGAGTGATGGTACAGAGCAGCATAGGCAAGATACAGTAGATGATATCGAGTACAGTATATACATATGAGATAAGTATGTAAACCAAGTGGCATAGTTAAAGTGGCTAGTGATACATGTATTACATAAGGATGCAGTCGATGATATAGAGTACAGTATCAACGTATGCATATGAGATGAACAATGTAGGGTAAGTAACATTATATAAGGTAGCATTGTTTAAAGTGGCTAGTGATATATTTACATCATTTCCCATCAATTCCCATGATTAAAGTGGCTGGAGTAGAGTCAGTGTCATTGACAGTGTGTTGGCAGTAGCCACTCAATGTTAGTGGTGGCTGTTTAACAGTCTGATGGCCTTGAGATAGAAGCTGTTTTTCAGTCTCTCGGTCCCAGCTTTGATGCACCTGTACTGACCTCGCCTTCTGGATGACAGCGGGGTGAACAGGCAGTGGCTCGGGTGGTTGATGTCCTTGATGATCTTTATGGCCTTCCTGTAGCATCGGGTGGTGTAGGTGTCCTGGAGGGCAGGTAGTTTGCCCCCGGTGATGCGTTGTGCAGACCTCACTACCCTCTGGAGAGCCTTACGGTTGAGGGCGGTGCAGTTGCCATACCAGGCGGTGATACAGCCCGCCAGGATGCTCTCGATTGTGCATCTGTAGAAGTTTATGAGTGCTTTTGGTGACAAGCCGAATTTCTTCAGCTTCCTGAGGTTGAAGAGGCGCTGCTGCGCCTTCCTCACGATGCTGTCTGTGTGAGTGGACCAATTCAGTTTGTCTGTGATGTGTATGCCGAGGAACTTAAAACTTGCTACCCTCTCCACTACTGTTCCATCGATGTGGGTGGGGGGGTGTTCCCTCTGCTGTTTCCTGAAGTCCACAATCATCTCCTTAGTTTTGTTGACGTTGAGTGTGAGGTTATTTTCCTGACACCACACTCCGAGGGCCCTCACCTCCTCCCTGTAGGCCGTCTCGTCGTTGTTGGTAATCAAGCCTACCACTGTTGTGTCGTCCGCAAACTTGATGATTGAGTTGGAGGCGTGCATGGCCACGCAGTCGTGGGTGAACAGGGAGTACAGGAGAGGGCTCAGAACGCACCCTTGTGGGGCCCCAGTGTTGAGGATCAGCGGGGAGGAGATGTTGTTGCCTACCCTCACCACCTGGGGGCGGCCCGTCAGGAAGTCCAGTACCCAGTTGCACAGGGCGGGGTCGAGACCCAGGGTCTCGAGCTTGATGACGAGCTTGGAGGGTACTATGGTGTTGAATGCCGAGCTGTAGTCGATGAACAGCATTCTCACATAGGTATTCCTCTTGTCCAGATGGGTTAGGGCAGTGTGCAGTGTGGTTGAGATTGCATCGTCTGTGGACCTATTTGGGCGGTAAGCAAATTGGAGTGGGTCAAGGGTGTCAGGTAGGGTGGAGGTGATATGGTCCTTGACTAGTCTCTCAAAGCACTTCATGATGACGGATGTGAGTGCTATGGGGCGGTAGTCGTTTAGCTCAGTTACCTTAGCTTTCTTGGGAACAGGAACAATGGTGGCCCTCTTGAAGCATGTGGGAACAGCAGACTGGTATAGGGATTGATTGAATATGTCCGTAAACACACCGGCCAGCTGGTCTGCGCATGCTCTGAGGGCGCGGCTGGGGATGCCGTCTGGGCCTGCAGCCTTGCGAGGGTTAACACGTTTAAATGTCTTACTCACTTCGGCTGCAGTGAAGGAGAGACCGCATGTTTCCGTTGCAGGCCGTGTCAGTGGCACTGTATTGTCCTCAAAGCGGGCAAAAGTTATTTAGTCTGCCTGGGAGCAAGACATCCTGGTCCGTGACTGGGCTGGGTTTCTTCCTGTAGTCCGTGATTGACTGTAGACCCTGCCACATGCCTCTTGTGTCTGAGCCGTTGAATTGAGATTCTACTTTGTCTCTGTACTGGCGCTTAGCTTGTTTGATAGCCTTGCGGAGGGAATAGCTGCACTGTTTGTATTCAGTCATGTTACCAGACACCTTGCCCTGATTAAAAGCAGTGGTTCGTGCTTTCAGTTTCACACGAATGCTGCCATCAATCCACGGTTTCTGGTTAGGGAATGTTTTAATCGTTGCTATGGGAACGACATCTTCAACGCACGTTCTAATGAACTCGCACACCGTATCAGCGTATTCGTCAATGTTGTTGTCTGACGCAATACGAAACATCTCCCAGTCCACGTGATGGAAGCAGTCTTGGAGTGTGGAGTCAGCTTGGTCGGACCAGCGTTGGACAGACCTCAGCGTGGGAGCTTCTTGTTTTAGTTTCTGTCTGTAGGCAGGGATCAACAAAATGGAGTCGTGGTCAGCTTTTCCGAAAGGGGGGCGGGGCAGGGCCTTATATGCGTCGCGGAAGTTAGAGTAACAATGATCCTGGCCTGCTGAGTCTGCTGAGTCTGCCTCTACACTTCACACTGAGAACAGTATGTTCTGACTTATTAAAATGGCTGCTCCTCTAGATTCAGAGTGAAAGTTGGAATGATATGATTGACCGATCCACCCTCCTGCGGAGTGGTCTAAAGTGCCGAGCCGTGCGTCCTGAAGAAAGGAGACATCTACTTTAAGGTGATTTAAATGAGAAAGGACCCTTTTATGGTTTACTGGGCGATTTAAAGATTTAACATTTCAGCTAGTAAAAGTGACCGAGCAACCAGCTGTCCCTCTCATGATATTAACCATGTAAAGTCAACCAGCTGTCCCTCTCATGATATTAGACCTAGCCATGTAAAGTCAACCAGCTGTCCCTCTCATGATAAGCCATGTCAAGTCAACCAGCTGTCCCTCTCATGATATTAGACCTAGCCATGTCAAGTCAACCAGCTGTCCCTCTCATGATATTAGACCTAGCCATGTCAAGTCAACCAGCTGTCCCTCTCATGATATTAGACCTAGCCATGTAAAGTCAACCAGCTGTCCCTCTCATGATATTAGACCTAGCCATGTAAAGTCAACCAGCTGTCCCTCTCATGATATTAGACCTAGCCATGTAAAGTCAACCAGCTGTCCCTCTCATGATATTAGACCTAGCCATGCAACCAGCTGTCCCTCTCAATATTAGACCTCAACCAGCTGTCCCTCTCATGATATTAGACCTAGCCATGTAAAGTCAACCAGCTGTCCCTCTCATGATATTAGACCTAGCCATGTAAAGTCAACCAGCTGACCCTCTCATGATATTAGACCTAGCCATGTAAAGTCAACCAGCTGTCCCTCTCATGATATTAGACCTAGCCATGTAAAGTCAACCAGCTGTCCCTCTCATGATATTAGACCTAGCCATGTAAAGTCAACCAGCTGACCCTCTCATGATATTAGACCTAGCCATGTAAAGTCAACCAGCTGTCCCTCTCATGATATTAGACCTAGCCATGTAAAGTCAACCAGCTGACCCTCTCATGATATTAGACCTAGCCATGTAAAGTCAGGTGGGAAAGGGAGAGATGCCAGATTACAATAACAAATAATCCATTAAACAATTTTCAAATTAGTAAATAAAATAAAAAGTTGAAGAAGAATTTTAAAAAACGTAAACAAACAATATTCTGAAGTCTGGCATGAAAAAGTAGAGCCACCCCCCTGGTCACCTAATAGAACAAGGTAACCACTAATCCTCACACATGATGTGTTTGTTATGCAGAACACTAAACCTAGAGAGAGCCCCGATGAAATAGTGAAGGATTTAAAACAAGTTGAACATAATAAATAAATAAATAAGAAATACTTATTTATAACCCAAAACAAGACGGTTTTAAAAGATTGTATAAAACATTTTATAAATCACATCTTACAGCAATACCACTCCGGAGCGCTCTGGAGGAGGTTTTCATCAAGGATCTCTCTGTACTTTGCTCCATTCATCTTACCCTCTATCCTGACTAGTCTCCCAGTCCCTGCCGCTGAAAAACATCCCCACAGCATTATGCTGCCACCACCATGCTTCACCGTAGGGATGGTGCCAGGTTTCCTCCAGATGTGACACTTGGCATTCAGGCCAAAGAGTTCAATCATGGTTTCATCAGACCAGAGAATCTTGTGTCCTTTAGGTTCCTTTCGACAAACTCCCAAGCGGGCTGTCATGTGCTTTTTAATGAGGAGTGGATTCTGTCTGCCCACTCTACCATAAAGGCCTGAGATGTTTGTCCTTCTGGAAGTTTCTCCCATCTCCACAGAGGAACTCCGGAGCTCTGTCAGAGTGACCATCGGGTTCTCTAGGAAGAGTCATAGTGGTTCCAAACTTCTTCCATTAAGAATGATGGAGCCCGCTGTGTTCTAGGGGACCTTCAATGCTGCAGTTTTGGTACCCTTCCCCAGATCTGTGCCTCGACACACTTCTGTCTCGGAGCTCTACAGACAATTTCTTCGATCTCATGGCTTGGTTTTTGCTCTGACATCCACTGTTAACTGTGGGATCTTATATAGACAGGTGTGTGCCTTTCCAAAGGACAATTCATCGAATTTACCACAGGTGGACTCCAATCATGTTGTAGAAACATCTCAAGGATGATCATTGGAAACAGGATGCACCTGGGCTCAATTTCGAGTCTCATACCAATGGGTCTGAATACTTATGTAAATAAGTCATTATGGGATATTGTATGTAGATTGATGAGAAAAAACAAATATTTAATTAATTTTAGAATAAGGCTGTAATGTAACAAAATGTTGGGGTCTGAATACTTTCCGAATGCACTGTGTTTCTTTGTAGGCTATATCCTTGAAATAACAAATCATATAGACTACAGAATTAATTTTCCTTCTTAGACTCCCTGTCTGTCTCCTGACCTATTTAGAGTGTTTATATGCTGTTTAATATGACATGTAGTCTATTTGAGATGATGACCTCTTCTTACATTCACCTTTCATATTTATTCAAATACTTTTCACTCAAATCCATATGCCCAGGTAGAGTCAGCACAGGTAGAGTCAGCACAGGTAGAGTCAGCACAGGTAGAGTCAGCGCAGGTAGAGTCAGCGCAGGTAGAGTCAGCGCAGGTAGAGTCAGCGCAGGTAGAGTCAGCGCAGGTAGAGTCAGCAGGTAGAGTCAGCACAGGTAGAGTCAGCACAGGTAGAGTCAGCGCAGGTAGAGTCAGCGCAGGTGAGTCAGCGCAGGTAGAGTCAGCGCAGGTAGAGTCAGCACAGGTAGAGTCAGCGCAGGTAGAGTCAGCACAGGTAGAGTCAGCACAGGTAGAGTCAGCACAGGTAGAATCAGCACATGCAGGGTCAGCGCAGGTAGAGCCAGCGCAGGTAGAGCCAGCACAGGTAGAGTCAGCACAGGTAGAGTCAGCACAGGTAGAGTCAGCACAGGTAGAGTCAGCACAGGTAGAGTCAGCACAGGTAGAGTCAGCACAGGTAGAGTCAGCACATGCAGGGTCAGCAGCAGGGTCAGCGCAGGTAGAGCCAGCGCAGGTAGAGCCAGCACAGGTAGAGTCAGCACAGGTAGAGTCAGCACAGGTAGAGTCAGCACAGGTAGAGTCAGCACAGGTAGAGCCAGCACAGGTAGAGCCAGCACAGGTAGAGCCAGCACAGGTAGAGCCAGCACAGGTAGGGTCAGCACAGGTAGGGTCAGCACAGGTAGAGTCAGCACAGGTAGAGCCAGCACAGGTAGAGTCAGCGCAGGTAGAGTCAGCGCAGGTAGAGTCAGCGCAGGTAGAGCCAGCGCAGGTAGAGTCAGCGCAGGTAAGAGTCCGTGCAGTTAAGAGTCAGTACAGGTAGAGTCCGTACAGGTAGAGTCCGTACAGGTAGAGTCCGCACAGGTAGAGTCCGCACAGGTAGAGTCAGTTTGCAGAGTCAGCACAGGTAGAGTCAGCACAGGTAGAGTCAGCGCAGGTAGAGTCAGCGCGGGTAGAGTCAGCACAGGTAGAGTCAGCCCGAATCAATAGCTAACCAGTCAGATCTGTCTTCTCTCATTCTGTGGGATGATCTGTCTTCTCTCACTCTATGGGATGATCTGTCTTCTCTCACTCTATGGGATGATCTGTCTTCTCTCACTCTATGGGATGATCTGTCTTCTCTCATTCTGTGGGATGATCTGTCTTCTCTCATTCCGTGGGATGATCTGTCTTCTCTCATTCCATGGGATGATCTGTCTTCTCTCATTCTATGGGATGATCTGTCTTCTCTCATTCTATGGGGTGATCTGTCTTCTCTCATTCTATGGGATTATCTGTCTTCTCTCATTCTATGGGATTATCTGTCTTCTCTCATTCCATGGGATGATCTGTCTTCTCTCATTCTATGGGATGATCTGTCTTCTCTCATTCTATGGGATGATCCATCTTCTCTCATTCCATGGGATATCTGTCTTCTCTCATTCCATGGGATGATCTGTCTTCTCTCATTCTATGGGATGATCTGTCTTCTCTCATTCTATGGGATCACAGAGGCATGAGGAAAACGGATCCATTCCACACCTCTTCTCCCTCCCTCTTTCCTCTCCTCTCCACTATTCTTCTTCCTCTCCACTCCCTCTCTCCAGTCCTATTCTCCCTCTCTCCTCTCCACTCCCTCTTTCCTCTCCACTATTCGTCTTCCTCTCCACTCCCTCTCTCCTGTCCTCTCCCTCTCTCCAGTCCTATTCTCCCTCTCTCCTCTCCACTCCCTCTTTCCTCTCCACTATTCTTCTTCCTCTCCACTCCCTCTCTCTCTCCTGTCCTCTCCCTCTCTCCAGTCCTATTCTCCCTCTCACCTCCTCCCCCTCCTCTCCTCCCATAATAACCCATAGAGAGCTGGTTATCGGAGCTCAGCTCAGTGTGCCATCATGCCTTTGTATACACTGCCATCTACAGGATAAACACTGCACTCATAAGAGCTCCCAGTAACATGAAGGGAGAGGAGGGCTCCGGTGAAAAGTAGTGAAAGGTGTTTCATGCCTTATAGTTCCAACAGATATGACAAAGTGACTGGTGACTGAATGACTGGCTGGCGACTGGCTGGCTGGTGACTGGCTGGCGACTGGCTGGCTGGTGACTGACTGGCCGGCTGGCTGGTGACTGACTGGCCGGCTGGCTGGTGACTGGCTGGCTGGTGACTGGCTGGCTGACTGGCTGGCTGACTGGCTGGCTGGCTGACTGGCTGGCTGACTGGCTGGCTGGCTGACTGACTGACGGCGGGCTGGTGACTGGCTGGCTGGCTGGCTGGCTGGCTGGCTGACTGAGTGGCTGGTGACTGACTGACTGGCTGGCTGGCTGGCTGGTGACTGGCTGGCTGGCTGGTGACTGACTGGCTGGCTGGCTGGCTGGCTGGCTGGCGACTGGGTGGCTGGTGACTGACTGGCTGGTGACTGGCTGGCTGGCTGGTGACTGACTGGCTGGCTGGTGACTGACTGGCTGGCTGGCTGGTGACTGACTGGCTGGCTGGTGACTGGCTGGTGACTGGCTGGCTGGCTGGCTGGTGACTGGCTGGCTGGTGACTGACTGGCTGGCTGGTGACTGGCTGGCTGGCTGGTGACTGGCTGGCCGGCTGGTGACTGACTGATCGGCTAGCTGGTGACTGACTGGCTGGCTGACTGGCTGGCTGGCTGGCTGGTGACTGACTGACTGGCTGGTGACTGACTGGCACTGACTGGCTGGCTGGCTGACTGGTGGCTGGCTGGCTGGCTGGTGACTGGCTGGTGACTGACTGACTGGCTGGCTGGTGACTTGTTGGTTGGCTGGTGACTGGCTGGCTGGCTGGTGACTGGCTGGCTGGTGACTGACTGGCTGGCTGGTGACTGGGTGGCTGGTGACTGGGTGGCTGGCTGGTGACTGGCTGGCTGGCTGGTGACTGACTGGCTGGCCGGCTGGTGACTGACTGGCTGGCTGGCTGGTGACTGGCTGGTGACTGACTGGCTGGCCGGCTGGTGACTGACTGACCGGCTAGCTGGTGACTGACTGGCTGGCTGGCTGACTGGTGACTGGCTGGCTGGCTGGCTGGCTGGCTGGTGACTGACCGGCTGGCTGGCTGGTGACTGACTGACTGGCTGGTGACTGACTGACTGACTGGCTGGCTGGCGACTGACTTACTGGCTGGCTGGTGACTGACTGACTGGCTGGCTGGCTTGTGACTGGCCGGTTGGCTGGTGACTGGCTGGCTGACTGGCTGACTGGCTGGTGACTGACTGACTGGCTGGCTGGTGGCTGGCTGGTGACTGACTGGCTGGTGACTGACCGGCTGGCTGGTGACTGACCGGCTGGCTGGGGACTGGCTGGCTGGCTAGTGACTGGCTGGCTGGCTAGTGACTGGCTGGCGACTGACTGGCTGGTGACGGACTGGCCGGCTAGCTGGTGACTGACTGGCTGGTGACTGGCTGGCTGACTGGCTGGTGACTGACTGGCTGGCTGGTGACTGACTGGCTGGCTGGTGACTGACTGGCTGGCTGGCTGACCGTGACTGGCTAGTGACTGGCTGGCTGGCTAGTGACTGGCTGGCTAGTGACTGGCTGGCGACTGACTGGCTGGTGACGGACTGGCCAGCTAGCTGGTGACTGATTGGCTGGCTGGTGACTGGCTGGCTGGTGACTGACTGGCTGGCTGGCGACTGACTGGCTGGCTGGCTGGCTGGCTGGTGACTGACTGGCCGGCTAGCTGGTGACTGACTGGCTGGTGACTGGCTGGCTGACTGACTGGTGACTGACTGGCTGGCTGGCAACTGGCTGGCTGACTGACTGGCTGACTGGTGACTGACTGACTGGCTGGTGACTAGCTGGCTGGTGACTAGCTGGCTGGTGACTGGCTGGCTGGCTGGTGACTGGCTGGCTGGCTGGCTGACTGGCTGGTGACTGCTGGCTGGCTGGTGACTGACTGACTGGGCTGGCCGGCTAGCTGGTGACTGACTGGCTGGCTGGCTGGTGACTGGCTGACTGGCTGGCTGGCTGACTGGTGACTGACTGGCTGGCTGGTGACTGGCTGACTGACTGACTGACTGACTGATTGATTGGCTGACTGCCTGGTGATAAGAGACAGATCCCTACAGAAGACGCCAGAAGAAATGGAGTCTAATAGTCTTAATCCACTCCTTCTCTCTGAACCATGTCACCTAGTGTATAGCAGAGAATGTGTTTCCATACCAAGGGAAGGCGGCAATCATTTCTACTTCACCACCGAGATTCAAAGTAGATCTGCACTGAGAACAATTTTCAAGGTAAAGGTCAACCTCTCTGGTCAAAAGTAGTCCACACTACAAAGGGAAAAGGGTACCAATTTCAGACGCGATCTATATGTTGTTTGTGATAAAGAGTTTGTTAAAACACTCTCCCCATTGAGAGCCTTCAGCTCACCTTCACTATTATGAGTCCTGCAGGACTTCACAGACACGATGTTCTAGAATCTTTGGGTCTATGTTCTAGAATCTTTGGGTCTGTGTTCTAGAATCTTTGGGTCTATGTTCTAGAATCTTTGGGTCTATGTTCTAGAATCTTTGGGTCTATGTTCTAGAATCTTTGGGTCTATGTTCTAGAATCTTTGATTACCTATCAGCCTAGATCTTTCCCTAGCTACCAGATGTGTTCCTCAATCTGGATTCAGGCCAGGTCATAGTACCACCCCCACTGCATCCCTGGTGTTAAATAACATGGTAAAGGGTATGTATAAAAATGAAAGACTGTGCTGCCCTCTTCATTGACCTATCGAAGGCTTTTGATACTGTTGTCCACTCTTTCCTAATTCAAAGATTGTCTGCAATTGGCCTGGATCAAGCATCATGCAATACCGGACAGACAGAACACAAGGGGTATTCTCTGATGGCGTTAAGTCAGGTTTCCATTAGGAAAAGGTGTCCCACAGGGGTCGATGTTTGGCCCTATACTTTTTACTGTCTATTTAAACAATATAGGTCTATATGCCAAACAAAAAGTGTGACATACATCTGTTTGCAGATGACACTGTTGTGTATGCTGTTGCTTCCACGGTTGACCAGGCTGTGTCAGAGCTATAATCTGTCTTTATTGCCCTGCAGAAAGCCTTTGTTGAACTGAAATAGGTAGTTAATGCAGGTAAAAACCACCAGGTATATGTCATTTTCAAAAACACTTGTATTTGATGATTTATGCATATGTACATTGGATAGTGTCCTCATTGAATAGTGTCCTCGTTGACGGTGTCCTCATTGGATAGTATCCTCATTGACGGTTTCCTCATTGGATAGTATCCTCATTGACAGTGCCCTCATTGACGGTGCCCTCATTGACGGTGCCCTCATTGACTTGTCCTCATTGATGGTGTCCCTGCTTATAAATATCTGGGCATCTGGATGAACAAAAAAGGACAATAAGTTAAGAAAAAAAATGAATTCAACTGGATGTTCTGGTGCCTGAGGCAGTTCAACTTGATGTTCTGGTGCCTGAGGCAGTTCAACTTGATGTTCTGGTGCCTGAGGCAGTTCAACTTGATGTTCTGGTGCCTGAGGCAGTACAACTGGATGTTCTGGTGCCTGAGGCAGTTCAACTGGATGTTCTGGTGCCTGAGGCAGTTCAACTGGATGTTCTGGTGCCTGAGGCAGTACAACTTGATGTTCTGGTACCTGAGCCAGTTCAACTTGATGTTCTGGTACCTCTGGGGCAGTTCAACTTGATGTTCTGGTGCCTGAGGCAGTTCAACTTGATGTTCTGGTACCTCTGGGGCAGTTCAACTTGTTGATTAAGGACCTCTTTGCAGAGGAATTGATTGTTTTTTCTTGAATGGCTTGTAAAACGTTTTATGATGCTGTATTTGTAAATGGTATAAATAGTGTATATGCAGCACTCCCTTGTGAAAGAGGCCTTGGTCTAAATGGGACTACATGACAAAATGAATGTTCAATCAAACAATTAAATATTAACGATTAACAACAATACGTTAGCCAGAACCTCCTAACAGGCACATCACAGTTCACTATGTAGAGGATAGGATCAATGGAGGAGAACCCCCTAACAGGCACATCACAGTTCACTATGTAGAGGATAGGATCAATGGAGGAGAACCTCCTAACAGGCACATCACAGTTCACTATGTAGAGGATAGGATCAATGGAGGAGAACCTCCTAACAGGCACATCACAGTTCACTATGTAGAGGATAGGATCAATGGAGGAGAACCTCCTAACAGGCACATCACAGTTCACTATGTAGAGGATAGGATCAATGGAGGAGAACCTCCTAACAGGCACATCACAGTTCACTATGTAGAGGATAGGATCAATGGAGGAGAACCTCCTAACAGGCACATCACAGTTCACTATGTAGAGGATAGGATCAATGGAGGAGAACCTCCTAACAGGCACATCACAGTTCACTATGTAGAGGATAGGATCAATGGAGGAGAACCTCCTAACAGGCACATCACAGTTCACTATGTAGAGGATAGGATCAATGGAGGAGAACCTCCTAACAGGCACATCACAGTTCACTATGTAGAGGATAGGATCAATGGAGGAGAACCTCCTAACAGGCACATCACAGTTCACTATGTAGAGGATAGGATCAATGGAGTAGAACCTCCTAACAGGCACATCACAGTTCACTATGTAGAGGATAGGATCAATGGAGGAGAACCTCCTAACAGGCACATCACAGTTCACTATGTAGAGGATAGGATCAATGGAGGAGAACCTCCTAACAGGCACATCACAGTTCACTATGTAGAGGATAGGATCAATGGAGGAGAACCTCCTAACAGGCACATCACAGTTCACTATGTAGAGGATAGGATCAATGGAGGAGAACCTCCTAAACAGGCACATCACAGTTCACTATGTAGAGGATAGGATCAATGGAGGAGAACCTCCTAACAGGCACATCACAGTTCACTATGTAGAGGATAGGATCAATGGAGGAGAACCTCCTAACAGGCACATCACAGTTCACTATGTAGAGGATAGGATCAATGGAGGAGAAGCATTATTACACATAACACTCCTGTTGAGGACTGGGACAACTACACATAACACTCCTGTTGAGGACTGGGACAATAACACTCCTGTTGAGGACAGGGACAACTACACATAACACTCCTGTTGAGGACTGGGACAATAACACTCCTGTTGAGGACTGGGACAATAAAACTCCTGTTGAGGACTGGGACAATAACACTCCTGTTGAGGACTGGGACAATAACACTCCTGTTGAAGACTGGGACAATAACACTCCTGTTGAGGACTGGGACAATAAGACTCCTGTTGAGGACAATAAGACTCCTGTTGAGGACTGGGACAATAAGACTCCTGTTGAGGACTGGGACAATAAGACTCCTGTTGAGGACTGGGACAATAAGACTCCTGTTGAGGACTGGGACAATAAGACTCCTGTTGAGGACTGGGACAATAAGACTCCTGTTGAGGACTGGGACAATAACACTCCTGTTGAGGACAATAAGACTCCTGTTGAGGACAATAAGACTCCTGTTGAGGACTGGGACAATAAGACTCCTGTTGAGGACAATAACACTCCTGTTGAGGACTGGGACAATAAGACTCCTGTTGAGGACTGGGACAATAAGACTCCTGTTGAGGACTGGGACAATAAGACTCCTGTTGAGGACTGGGACAATAAGACTCCTGTTGAGGACTGGGACAATAAGACTACTGTTGAGGACTGGGACAATAAGACTCCTGTTGAGGACTGGGACAATAAGACTCCTGTTGAGGACAATAACACTCCTGTTGAGGACTGGGACAATATCACTCCTGTTGAGGACTGGGACAATAAGACTCCTGTTGAGGACTGGGACAATAAGACTCCTGTTGAGGACTGGGACAATAAGACTCCTGTTGAGGACTGGGACAATAAGACTCCTGTTGAGGACTGGGACAATAAGACTCCTGTTGAGGACTAGGACAATAAGACTCCTGTTGAGGACTGGGACAATAAGACTCCTGTTGAGGACAATAACACTCCTGTTGAGGACTGGGACAATATCACTCCTGTTGAGGACTGGGACAATAAGACTCCTGTTGAGGACCGGGACAATAAGACTCCTGTTGAGGACTGGGACAGTAAGACTCCTGTTGAGGACTGGGACAATAAGACTCCTGTTGAGGACAATAACACTCCTGTTGAGGACTGGGACAATAACACTCCTGTTGAGGACTGGGACAATAAGACTCCTGTTGAGGACTGGGACAATAACACTCCTGTAGGACTGGGACAGTAAGACTCCTGTTGAGGACTGGGACAATAAGACTCCTGTTGAGGACTGGGACAATAACACTCCTGTTGAGGACTGGGACAATAAGACTCCTGTTGAGGACTGGGACAATAACACTCCTGTTGAGGACTGGGACAATAAGACTCCTGTTGAGGACTGGGACAATAAGACTCCTGTTGAGGACTGGGACAATAACACTCCTGTTGAGGACTGGGACAATAACACTCCTGTTGAGGACTGGGACAATAAGACTCCTGTTGAGGACTGGGACAATAACACTCCTGTTGAGGACTGGGACAATAAGACTCCTGTTGAGGACTGGGACAATAACACTCCTGTTGAGGACAATAACACTCCTGTTGAGGACTGGGACAATAAGACTCCTGTTGAGGACTGGGACAATTAACGTATAACCATATAACCGACGGTTATGAATTAAGACGGTGATGAAATGAAAATAACCATCATAAGCATTAAAAAACAATGCATTTTGTGTGTTTGGAACCAACAGCTGAGTGTGGTTGAGTGAGATAGAAACACAATGAATAGAACAGACTTGGAACCTCCAATCCTGGCAGTATAACGGGTCAACTCATACGCTCTCTACGGCTGCCAGGTATTGTGATGCAATAATTGCCGTGGTAATGTAGAATATTCATTCAAATGATGTTTAATTGATGTGGCTCACGCATTCTATTCATTCTTTTTCTATGGCATCACATTCAGTCAGGATGAGGAGGAGAAAATGTACAAAAAAAATGTACAATGTACAAAAAATTGGGGGGAAAAAATGCCCCTCCTACACCCTCGAACACACATGGAGAATGTTTCCGTATGGACTGAAACACTAAGAGTTTGCCCATTACATCAGCGAAGAAGAGTATCTCCTCGCCGCACGTGTTCAGTTCTCTCTGTGACCAGCTCTCTGCAAATGACAAAATTGTCATTTCAGTTGTGCTGTCGCTCTGTCTCCCTGACGCTGGCTTCCATACAAAACAATAGGCCTCCTGCTCTGGCAGGATTAGAGTTGGGAGGGAGAGGTGGGAGCTCTCTGTCTCTGTGTGTGTGTGTGTGTGTGTGTGTGTGTGTGTGTGTGTGTGTGTGTGTGTGTGTGTGTGTGTGTGTGTGTGTGTGTGTGTGTGTGTGTGTGTGTGTGTGTGTGTGTGTGTTTGTGTGTCACAGTGGGAGCTGTCTGAAGTGAGGAGAATCTACTGCAACTCAAACAATTTTCAGGTTTTAATGTCACGTACAGGTGAAGTGAAAACGCCAGACACAACAATCCATAACAACGTTACACCAGACAAGAAGAAGAACACGAGGAAGTAAGTAATGATACTATATACAGGGTCAGGTAATACCATACTATATACAGGGTCAGGTAATACCATACTATATACAGGGTCAGGTAATACCATACTATATACAGGGTCAGGTAATACCATACTATATACAGGGTCAGTTAATACCATACTATATACAGGGTCAGTTAATACCATACTATATACAGGGTCAGTTAATACCATACTATATACAGGGTCAGTAAATACCATACTATATACAGGGTCAGTAAATACCATACTATATACAGGGTCAGTAAATACCATACTGTATACAGGGTCAGTTAATACCATACTGTATACAGGGTCAGTTAATACCATACTGTATACAGGGTCAGTTAATACCATACTGTATACAGGGTCAGTAAATACCATACTATATACAGGGTCAGTTAATACCATACTGTATACAGGGTCAGTAAATACCATACTATATACAGGGTCAGTTAATACCATACTATATACAGGGTCAGTAAATACCATACTATATACAGGGTCAGTAAATACCATACTATATACAGGGTCAGTTAATACCATACTATATACAGGGTCAGTTAATACCATACTATATACAGGGTCAGTTAATACCATACTATATACAGGGTCAGTTAATACCATACTATATACAGGGTCAGTCAGGGGTCAGTTAATACCATACTATATACAGGGTCAGTTAATACCATACTATATACAGGGTCAGTTAATACCATACTATATACAGGGTCAGTTAATACCATACTATATACAGGGTCAGTTAATACCATACTATCAGTACTAGGGTCAGTTAATACCATACTATATACAGGGTCAGTAAATACCATACTATATACAGGGTCAGTTAATACCATACTATATACAGGGTCAGTTAATACCATACTATATACAGGGTCAGTTAATACCATACTATATACAGGGTCAGTTAATACCATACTATATACAGGGTCAGTAAATACCATACTATATACAGGGTCAGTTAATACCATACTATATACAGGGTCAGTTAATACCATACTATATACAGGGTCAGTTAATACCATACTATATATACAGGGTCAGTTAATACCATACTATATACAGGGTCAGTTAATACCATACTATATACAGGGTCAGTTAATACCATACTATATACAGGGTCAGTTAATACCATACTATATACAGGGTCAGTTAATACCATACTATATACAGGGTCAGTTAATACCATACTATATACAGGGTCAGTTAATACCATACTATATACAGGGTCAGTAAATACCATACTATATACCATACTATATACAGGGTCAGTTAATACCATACTATATACAGGGTCAGTTAATACCATACTATATACAGGGTCAGTTAAATACCATACTATATACAGGGTCAGTAAATACCATACTATATACAGGGTCAGTAAATACCATACTATATACAGGGTCAGTTAATACCATACTATATACAGGGTCAGTTAATACCATACTATATACAGGGTCAGTAAATACCATACTATATATACAGGGTCAGTTAATACCATACTATATACAGGGTCAGTTAATACCATACTATATACAGGGTCAGTTAATACCATACTATATACAGGGTCAGTTAATACCATACTATATATACAGGGTCAGTAATACCATACTATATACAGGGTACTATATACAGGGTCAGTTAATACCATACTATATACAGGGTCAGTTAATACCATACTATATACAGGGTCAGTTAATACCATACTATATACAGGGTCATAAATACCATACTATATACAGGGTCAGTAATACCATACTATATACAGGGTCAGTTAATACCATACTATATACAGGGTCAGTTAATACCATACTATATATATACAGGGTCAGTTAATACCATACTATATACAGGGTCAGGTAATACCATACTATATACAGGGTCAGTTAATACCATACTATATACAGGGTCAGTAAATACCATACTATATACAGGGTCAGTAAATACCATACTACTATATACAGGGTCAGTAAATACCATACTATATACAGGGTCAGTTAATACCATACTATATACAGGGTCAGTAAATACCATACTATATACAGGGTCAGTAAATACCATACTATATACAGGGTCAGTAAATACCATACTATATACAGGGTCAGTAAATAATACCATACTATATACAGGGTCAGTAAATACCATACTATATACAGGGTCAGTAAATACCATACTATATACAGGGTCAGTAAATACCATACTATATACAGGGTCAGTAAATACCATACTATATACAGGGTCAGTAAACCATACTATATACAGGGTACTACTATATACAGGGTCAGTTAATACCATACTATATACAGGGTCAGTAAATACCATACTATATACAGGGTCAGTAAATACCATACTATATACAGGGTCAGTAAATACCATACTATATACAGGGTCAGTTAATACCATACTATATACAGGGTCAGTAAATACCATACTATATACAGGGTCAGTAAATACCATACTCAGTAAATATATACTAGGGTCAGTAAATACCATACTATATACAGGGTCAGTAAATACCATACTATATACAGGGTCAGTAAATACCATACTATATACAGGGTCAGTAAATACCATACTATATACAGGGTCAGTAAATACCATACTATATACAGGGTCAGTAAATACCATACTATATACAGGGTCAGTAAATACCATACTATATACAGGGTCAGTTAAATACCATACTATATACAGGGTCAGTAAATACCATACTATATATATACAGGGTCAGTAAATACCATACTATATACAGGGTCAGTAATACCATACTATATACAGGGTCAGTAAACTACCATAAATACCATACTATATACAGGGTCAGTAATACCATACTATATACAGGGTCAAAATACCATACTATATACAGGGTCAGTAAATACCATACTATATACAGGGTCAGTTAATACCATACTATATACAGGGTCAGTAAATACCATACTATATACAGGGTCAGTAAATACCATACTATATACAGGGTCAGTAAATACCATACTATATACAGGGTCAGTAAATACCATACTATATACAGGGTCAGTAAATACTATATACATCAGTAAATACCATACCATACTATATACAGGGTCAGTAAATACAGTATACTATATACAGGGTCAGTAAATACCATACTATATACAGGGTCAGTAAATACCATACTATATACAGGGTCAGTAAATACCATACTATATACAGGGTCAGTAAATACCATACTATATACAGGGTCAGTTAATACCATACTACAGGGTCAGTAATACCATATATACAGGGTCAGTTATACTATACAGGGTCAGTAATACCATACTATACAGGGTCAGTTAATACCATACTACTATATACAGGGTCAGTAAATACCATACTATATACAGGGTCAGTAAATACCATACTATATACAGGGTCAGTTAATACCATACTATATACAGGGTCAGTTAATACCATACTATATACAGGGTCAGTTAATACCATACTACAGGGTCAGTTAATACCATACTATATACAGGGTCAGTTAGTAAATACCATACTACTATATACAGGGTCAGTAAATACCATACTATATACAGGGTCAGTAAATACCATACTATATACAGGGTCAGTAAATACCATACTATATACAGGGTCAGTAAATACCATACTATACAGGGTCAGTTAATACCATACTATATACAGGGTCAGTATACTATATACAGGGTCAGTAAATACCATACTATATACAGGGTCAGTAAATACCATACTATATACAGGGTCAGTTAATACCATACTATATACAGGGTCAGTTAATACCATACTATATACAGGGTCAGTAATACCATATATACAGGGTCATATACAGGGTCAGTTAAGGGGTCATACCATACTATATACCAGGGTCAGTAAATACCATACTATATACAGGGTCAGTAAATACCATAGTTATACCATACTATATACAGGGTCAGTATAGGTACAGGGTACTGAGTGATGGAGGTATACTATATACAGGGATACTGGAGTGAAGGTAGATACCATACTATATACAGGGTCAGTACCTTATTAACATGTACAGGGATACTGGAGTGATGGAGGTAGATATGTATAGGGGAAGGGGACAGGAATACTGGATATGGAGGTAGATATGTATAGGGGTAAGGGGACAGGGTCAGTAAAGATATGTATACTATATACAGGGTCAGTTAATACCATACTATATACAGGGTCAGTTAATACCATACTATATACAGGGTCAGTACCATATTAACATGTACAGGGATACTGGAGTGATGGAGGTAGATATGTATAGGGGGAAGGGGACAGGGATACTGGAGTGATGGAGGTAGATATGTATAGGGGGAAGGAGACAGGGATACTAGAGTGATGGAGGTAGATATGTATAGGGGGAAGGAGACTATATACAGGGTCAGTACCATATTAACATGTACAGGGATACTGGAGTGATGGAGGTAGATATGTATAGGGGGAAGGAGACAGGGATACTGGAGTGATGGAGGTAGATATGTATAGGGGTAAGGTGACAGGGATACTGGAGTGATGGAGGTAGATATGTATAGGGGGAAGGAGACAGGGATACTGGAGTGATGGAGGTAGATATGTATAGGGGGAAGGTGACAGGGATACTGGAGTGATGGAGGTAGATATGTAGAGGGGTAAGGTGACTATATACAGGGTCAGTACCATATTAACAATGTACAGGGATACTGGAGTGATGGAGGTAGGTATGTATAGGGGTAAGGTGACTATATACAGGGTCAGTACCATATTAACAATGTACAGGGTTACTGGAGTGATGGAGGTCGATACACTATCTATACAAAAGTATGTGGACACCCCTTCAAATTAGTGGATTCAGCTATTTCAGCCATTCCCGTTGCTGACAGGTGTATAAAATCGAGCACACAGCCACGCTCCATAGAAAAACATTGGCAGTAGAATGGCCTCACTGAAGAGCTCAGTGACTTTCAACGTGGCACCGTCATAGGATGCCACCTTTCCAACAAGTTCCAAACAACCTCTGGAGGCAACGTCAGCACAAGAACTGTTCGTCTGGAGATACATGAAATGGGTTTCCATGGCCGAGCAGCCGCACACAAGCATAAGATCACCATGAGCAATGCCAAGAGTCAGCTGGAGAGGTGTAAAGCTCGCCGCCACTGGACTCTGGAGCAGTGGAAATGTGTTCTCTGGCTGTCCGACGGACAAATCTGGGTTTGGCAGATGCCCTGTGACAGTGTGTAGGGGCCCTGTGACAGTGTGTAGGGGCCCTGTGACAGTGTGTAGGGGCCCTGTGACAGTGTGTAGGGGCCCTGTGACAGTGTGTAGGGGCCCTGTGACAGTGTGTAGGGGCCCTGCGACAGTGTGTAGGGCCCTGCAGGCAGTGTGTAGGGGCCCTGCAGGCAGTGTGTAGGGGCCCTGCAGGCAGTGTGTAGGGCCCTGCAGGCAGTGTGTAGGGGCCCTGCGACAGTGTGTGGGGCCCTGCGACAGTGTGTGGGGCCCTGCGGCAGTGTGTGGGGTCCCTGCGACAGTGTGTGGGGCCCTGCGGCAGTGTGTAGGGGCCCTGCGACAGTGTGTGGGGCCCTGCGACAGTGTGTGGGTGTGTGGGGCCCTGCGACAGTGTGTGGGGCCCTGCGACAGTGTGTGGGGCCCTGCGGCAGTGTGTAGGGCCCTGCGGCAGTGTGTGGGGCCCCTGCGACAGTGTGTGGGGCCCTGCGACAGTGTGTGGGGCCCTGCGGCAGTGTGTGGGGCCCTGCGGCAGTGTGTAGGGGCCCTGCGGCAGTGTGTAGGGGCCCTGCGGCAGTGTGTGGGGCCCTGCGACAGTGTGTGGGGTCCTACGACAGTGTGTGGGGCCCTGCGGCAGTGTGTAGGGGCCCTGCGGCAGTGTGTGGGGCCCTGCGACAGTGTGTGGGGTCCTACGACAGTGTGTGGGGCCCTGCGGCAGTGTGTGGGGTCCTACGACAGTGTGTGGGGCCCTGCGGCAGTGTGTAGGGGCCCTGCGGCAGTGTGTGGGGCCCTGCGACAGTGTGTGGGGTCCTACGACAGTGTGTGGGGCCCTACGGCAGTGTGTGGGGCCCTGCGACAGTGTGTGGGGCCCTGCGGCAGTGTGTAGGGCCCTGTGAGTGACCATAGAGACAACAATAAAACACTCATTTAAAAAAAAGAAGGGTCAACTTAGATAGTCCGTGCTGCCATTTTGTTAGCTATTTAGTTAGCTACAGTATTTAGCAGTCTTATGGCTTGGGGATAGACAGCTCACAGCAGATCAATACCACAGCAGATCAATACCACAGCAGACCAATACCACAGCTCACAGCAGATCAATACCACAGCAGATCAATACCACAGCCCACAGCACATCAATACCACAGCAGATCAATACCACAGCAGATCAATACCACAGCTCACAGCAGATCAATACCGCCCCAGATCAATACCGCAGCAGATCAGTAACACAGCAGATCAATACCACAGCTCACAGCAGATCAATACCGCAGCAGATCAATACCACAGCTCACAGCAGATCAATACCGCAGCAGATCAAATACCGCAGCAGATCACCGCAGCAGATCAATACCGCAGCTCACAGCAGATCAATACCACAGCAGATCAATACCACAGCCCGCAGCAGATCAATACAGCACAGCCAATACACAGCACATCAATACCACAGCAGATCAATACCACAGCAGACCAATACCACAGCTCACAGCAGATCAATACCGCCCCAGATCAATACCGCAGCAGATCAATACCACAGCCCACAGCAGATCAATACCACAGCAGATCAATACCACAGCAGACCAATACCACAGCAGACCAATACCACAGCAGACCAATACCACAGCAGACCAATACCACAGCAGACCAATACCACAGCAGACCAATACCACAGCAGACCAATACCACAGCAGACCAATACCACAGCAGATCAATTCCACAGCTCACAGCAGACCAATACCACAGCAGATCAATACCACAGCAGATCAATACCACAGCAGATCAATACCACAGCCCACAGCAGATCAGTAACACAGCAGATCAGTACCACAGCTCAGAGGAGAGACGTACACAGTGCACTGTAATTATGCACTGAGGACCCGAAACCCACCATGTTCTTACCTGATGTCCTGATCGGTGACTATGAAGGCCTTACACAGGGGCTGCGACGTGTTGAGCCAGATAGCCGGGTTCTTCTCTGCAGCCGAGGTCGTCTGGCCCGTGATGGGGGAGGAGCTCATGTGGAGGGCGCTGGCGATGGCAGAGAGGAGTGTCTCGTCTGACGTGTCTGGCCCCACGCCTGATACAGGACAACACGACGGCAGGAACACGGGTCACAAACAGAACAATAGGCAGAACACCCCAACCTCCACAGACGGACTCACATAACTCATTGTGTTTGTTTAAATGACTCATTATGTCATTGACTTTTAATTTTAAAAAATTGCATGACTCTTTCTTCTATAGTTGCTGCATTGTCTAGGAGGTCAACTTCTATCTAGAGGTCAACCTGTCTAGGAGGTCAACTTCTATCTAGAGGTCAACCTGTCTAGGAGGTCAACTTCTATCTAGAGGTCAACCTGTCTAGGAGGTCAACTTCTATCTAGAGGTCAACCTGTCTAGGAGGTCAACTTCTATCTAGAGGTCAACCTGTCTAGGAGGTCAACTTCTATCTAGAGGTCAACCTGTCTAGGAGGTCAACTTCTATCTAGAGGTCAACCTGTCTAGGAGGTCAACCTCTATCTAGAGGTCAACCTGTCTAGGAGGTCAACTTCTATCTAGAGGTCAACCTGTCTAGGAGGTCAACTTCTATCTAGAGGTCAACCTGTCTAGGAGGTCAACTTCTATCTAGAGGTCAACCTGTCTAGGAGGTCAACTTCTATCTAGAGGTCAACCTGTCTAGGAGGTCAACTTCTATCTAGAGGTCAACCTGTCTAGGAGGTCAACTTCTATCTAGAGGTCAACCTGTCTAGGAGGTCAACTTCTATCTAGAGGTCAACCTGTCTAGGAGGTCAACTTCTATCTAGAGGTCAACCTGTCTAGGAGGTCAACCTCTATCTAGAGGTCAACCTGTCTAGGAGGTCAACTTCTATCTAGAGGTCAACCTGTCTAGGAGGTCAACTTCTATCTAGAGGTCAACCTGTCTAGGAGGTCAACTTCTATCTAGAGGTCAACCTGTCTAGGAGGTCAACTTCTATCTAGAGGTCAACCTGTCTAGGAGGTCAACTTCTATCTAGAGGTCAACCTGTCTAGGAGGTCAACTTCTATCTAGAGGTCAACCTGTCTAGGAGGTCAACTTCTATCTAGAGGTCAACCTGTCTAGGAGGTCAACTTCTATCTAGAGGTCAACCTGTCTAGGAGGTCAACTTCTATCTAGAGGTCAACCTGTCTAGGAGGTCAACCTCTATCTAGAGGTCAACCTGTCTAGGAGGTCAACTTCTATCTAGAGGTCAACCTGTCTAGGAGGTCAACCTCTATCTAGAGGTAAAGCTGTCGAGAGGTCAACCTGTCTAGGAGGTCAACCTCTATCTAGAGGTAAAGCTGTCGAGAGGTCAACCTGTCTAGGAGGTCAACCTCTATCTAGAGGTAAAGCTGTCGAGAGGTCAACCTGTCGAGAGGTAAAGCTGTCGAGAGGTCAACCTGTAAGTAAGAATTTCATTGGACTGTCAGGAGGTGAACCAGCAAATAAGCATTTCTTTGGACTGTGTCCTTCAGGTATATCAGGTCATTAGACTGTGTTCTTCAGGTATATCAGGTATATATCAGGTCATTAGACTGTTCTTCAGGTATATCAGGTATATCAGGTCATTAGACTGTGTTCTTCAGGTATATCAGGTCATTAGACTGTGGTCTTCAGGTATATCAGGTCATTAGACTGTTCTTCAGGTATATCAGGTAATTAGACTGTTCTTCAGGTATATCAGGTCATTAGACTGTGTTCTTCAGGTATATCAGGTATATATCAGGTAATTAGACTGTTCTTCAGGTATATCAGGTCATTAGACTGTGTTCTTCAGGTATATCAGGTCATTAGACTGTGGTCTTCAGGTATATCAGGTATATCAGGTCATTAGACTGTGTTCTTCAGGTATATCAGGTCATTAGACTGTGGTCTTCAGGTATATCAGGTCATTAGACTGTGTTCTTCAGGTATATCAGGTATATCAGGTCATTAGACTGTGTTCTTCAGGTATATCAGGTCATTAGACTGTTCTTCAGGTATATCAGGTATATATCAGGTCATTAGACTGTGGTCTTCAGGTATATCAGGTATATCAGGTCATTAGACTGTGTTCTTCAGGTATATCAGGTATATCAGGTCATTAGACTGTGTTCTTCAGGTATATCAGGTCATTAGACTGTTCTTCAGGTATATCAGGTCATTAGACTGTGTTCTTCAGGTATATCAGGTATATATCAGGTCATTAGACTGTTCTTCAGGTATATCAGGTATATCAGGTCATTAGACTGTGTTCTTCAGGTATATCAGGTCATTAGACTGTGGTCTTCAGGTATATCAGGTCATTAGACTGTTCTTCAGGTATATCAGGTATATCAGGTCATTAGACTGTTCTTCAGGTATATCAGGTATATCAGGTCATTAGACTGTTCTTCAGGTATATCAGGTATATCAGGTCATTAGACTGTGTTCTTCAGGTATATCAGGTCATTAGACTGTGTTCTTCAGGTATATCAGGTCATTAGACTGTGTTCTTCAGGTATATCAGGTCATTAGACTGTGTTCTTCAGGTATATCAGGTCATTAGACTGTTCTTCAGGTATATCAGGTAATTAGACTGTTCTTCAGGTATATCAGGTCATTAGACTGTGTTCTTCAGGTATATCAGGTATATCAGGTCATTAGACTGTGTTCTTCAGGTATATCAGGTCATTAGACTGTGTTCTTCAGGTATATCAGGTATATATGATGAATAAACAGACTTCAACTTACATGTATTCTACCTGACAGTCCAGTGTATTTTATTCATAATAGATCTGTAAATATATTGAACTAATAATGGATCAAATACATTATAACTATGACTATGATAATGTGGTTATGTACAACTATAACATGATTGATAACCTGATATTAGTAACAACAGGCTAATGAAACTAAACAGACGACAGGCAGGGCTCCTACTTGTTAAACCCTTAGGAAGCTCCATGCTCCTGAGGACCTCTTCTGTGATAGCTGACACCCTCAGGCCTTTCAACCGCTTCTCCCAGAACAGCTGCAAACACAACAGACAGGTGATGAGTGAGGAAGATGAGGAAAGGGATAGAACAGTGAGGAAGAGGAGGAAGAGGAGGAGAGGGATAGAACAGTGAGGAAGAGGAGGGGAGGGATAGAACAGTGAGGAAGAGGAGGAGAGGGATAGAACAGTGAGGAAGAGGGGAGGGATAAAACAGTGAAGAGGAAGAGGAGGGGAGGGATAAAACAGTGAAGAGGAAGAGGAGGAGAGGGATAGAACAGTGAGGAAGAGGAGGAGAGGGATAGAACAGTGAAGAGGAAGAGGGGAGGGATAAAACAGTGAAGAGGGGAGGGATAAAACAGTGAAGAGGAAGAGGGGAGGGATAAAACAGTGAAGAGGAAGAGGAGGGGAGGGATAGAACGGTGAGGAAGAGGGGAGGGATAGAACAGTGAGGAAGAGGAGGGGAGGGATAGAACGGTGAGGAAGAGGAGGAAGAGGAGGAGAGAGATGGTATATATCACACTGGAGAGTTCATTCATGCCTAGCTATAAATCTATCAGGCCCCTAGATGTATAAATGCTGCAGCCGCAACAGAAACACTACAGAGAATAAACAGCTGGGCTTAGGGCCAACCAAGACCTTCAAAACCAGACGAGCCGAGCGGGCTGACCGAGAGAGAGAGACCCAAAGAGACACATAATAGCCATGCTAGCCTTCCCTAACACAGAGGCAGAGGGTGTTTAGGCATGGTAGGGGATGGCTCCACTATAAAGGGGTGTGACGGTAGCAGATCAACCAACCATCGCCTGTCTCCCTTTGCTTAGTCCTAAACTAATCCTCTTTCCAGTTAGAGGCACTGTAGCATCTTCTTCAATACAAGGCCATTCCACTTCTAGTTAGAGAGAGGCACTGTAGCATCTTCCTCACTTCAATACAAGGCCATTCCACTTCTAGTTAGAGAGAGGCACTGTAGCATCTTCCTCACTTCAATACAAGGCCATTCCACTTCTAGAAAAAATTTAGGAGGCAATTCACTTCCACTCCCACAAAGTGACTCTGCTGGCTCATAGCCAGATCAGAAATAGGCCTAGTCAGAGAGACCAGAAATAGGCCTAGTCAGAGAGACCAGAAATAGGCCTAGTCAGAGAGACCAGAAATAGGCCTAGTCAGAGAGACATAGAAATAGAGACCTAATCAGAGACCTAGATATCGCTGCCTAGTCAGAGAGACATAGAAATAGAGACCTAATCAGAGACCTAGATATCGCTGCCTAGTCAGAGAGATCTAGATATAGGCCTAGTCAGAGAGACCTAGATATAGAGAGACCTAGTCAGAGAGACCAGAAATAGGCCTAGTCAGAGAGACCAGAAATAGGCCTAGTCAGAGAGACCTAGAAATAGAGACCTAATCAGAGACCTAGATATCGCTGCCTAGTCAGAGACATAGAAATAGAGACCTAATCAGAGACCTAGATATCGCTGCCTAGTCAGAGAGACCTAGATATAGAGGCCTAGTCAGAGAGACCTAGATATAGAGAGACCTAGTCAGAGAGACCAGAAATAGGCCTAGTCAGAGAGACCTAGTCAGAGAGACCTAGATGTAGAGGCCTAGTCAGAGAGACCTAGATATAGAGAGACCTAGTCAGAGAGACCTAGATATCGCTGCCTAGTCAGAGAGACCTAGATAGAGAGACCTAGTCAGAGAGACCTAGTCAGAGAGACCTAGATATAGAGAGACCTAGTCAGAGAGACCTAGATATAGAGAGACCTAGTCAGAGAGACCAGAAATAGGCCTAGTCAGAGAGACCTAGATATAGAGAGTCCTAGTCAGAGAGACCTAGATATCGCTGCCTAGTCAGAGAGACCTAGATATAGAGAGACCTAGTGAGAGAGACCTAGATATCGCTGCCTAGTCAGAGAGACCTAGATATAGAGAGACCTTGTCAGAGAGACCTAGATATAGAGAGATATAGTCAGAGAGACCTAGATATAGAGAGACCTAGTCAGAGAGACCTAGATATCGCTGCCTAGTCAGAGAGACCTAGATATCGCTGCCTAGTCAGAGAGACCTAGATATAGACAGACCTAGTCAGAGAGACCTAGATATCGCTGCCTAGTCAGAGAGACCTAGATATAGAGAGACCTTGTCAGAGAGACCTAGATATAGAGAGATATAGTCAGAGAGACCTAGATATAGAGAGACCTAGTCAGAGAGACCTAGATATCGCTGCCTAGTCAGAGAGACCTAGATATAGAGGCCTAGTCAGAGAGACCTAGATATAGAGAGACCTAGTCAGAGAGACCTAGATATAGAGAGACCTAGTCAGAGAGACCTAGATATAGAGAGACCTAGTCAGAGAGACCAGAAATAGGCCTAGTCAGAGAGACCTAGATATAGAGAGACCTAGTCAGAGAGACCTAGATATCGCTGCCTAGTCAGAGAGACCTAGATATAGAGAGACCTAGTCAGAGAGACCTAGATATCGCTGCCTAGTCAGAGAGACCTAGATATAGAGAGACCTAGTCAGAGAGACCTAGATATAGAGACCTAGTCAGAGAGACCTAGATATAGAGAGACCTAGTCAGAGAGACCTAGATATAGAGAGACCTAGTCAGAGAGACCAGAAATAGGCCTAGTCAGAGAGACCTAGATATAGAGAGACCTAGTCAGAGAGACCTAGATATCGCTGCCTAGTCAGAGAGACCTAGATATAGAGAGACCTAGTCAGAGAGACCTAGATATCGCTGCCTAGTCAGAGAGACCTAGATATAGAGAGACCTTGTCAGAGAGACCTAGATATAGAGAGATATAGTCAGAGAGACCTAGATATAGAGAGACCTAGTCAGAGAGACCTAGATATCGCTGCCTAGTCAGAGAGACCTAGATATCGCTGCCTAGTCAGAGAGACCTAGATATAGAGAGACCTAGTCAGAGAGACCTAGATATCGCTGCCTAGTCAGAGAGACCTAGATATAGACAGACCTAGTCAGAGAGACCTAGATATCGCTGCCTAGTCAGAGAGACCTAGATATAGAGAGACCTTGTCAGAGAGACCTAGATATAGAGAGATATAGTCAGAGAGACCTAGATATAGAGAGACCTAGTCAGAGAGACCTAGATATCGCTGCCTAGTCAGAGAGACCTAGATATAGAGGCCTAGTCAGAGAGACCTAGATATAGAGAGACCTAGTCAGAGAGACCTAGATATAGAGAGACCTAGTCAGAGAGACCTAGATATAGAGAGACCTAGTCAGAGAGACCTAGAAATAGGCCTAGTCAGAGAGACCTAGATATAGAGAGACCTAGTCAGAGAGACCTAGATATCGCTGCCTAGTCAGAGAGAGAGACCTAGATATAGAGAGCCTAGTCAGAGAGACCTAGATATAGAGAGACCTAGTCAGAGACCTAGATATCGCTGCCTAGTCAGAGAGACCTAGATATAGAGAGACCTAGTCAGAGAGACCTAGATATAGAGAGACCTAGTCAGAGAGACCTAGATATAGAGAGACCTAGTCAGAGAGACCTAGATATAGAGAGACCTAGTCAGAGAGACCAGAAATAGGCCTAGTCAGAGAGACCTAGATATAGAGAGACCTAGTCAGAGAGACCTAGATATCGCTGCCTAGTCAGAGAGACCTAGATATAGAGAGACCTAGTCAGAGAGACCTAGATATCGCTGCCTAGTCAGAGAGACCTAGATATAGAGAGACCTTGTCAGAGAGACCTAGATATAGAGAGATAGTCAGAGAGACCTAGATATAGAGAGACCTAGTCAGAGAGACCTAGATATCGAGACCTAGTCAGAGAGACCTAGATATAGCTGCCTAGTCAGAGAGACCTAGATATAGAGAGACCTAGTCAGAGAGACCTAGAAATAGATATAGCCTAGTCAGAGAGACCTAGATATAGAGAGACCTAGTCAGAGAGACCTAGATATCGCTGCCTAGTCAGAGAGACCTAGATATCGAGACCTAGTCAGAGAGACCTAGATATAGAGAGACCTAGTCAGAGAGACCTAGATATATGCCTAGTCAGAGACCTAGATATAGAGAGACCTTGTCAGAGAGACCTAGATATAGAGAGATAGAGTCAGAGAGACCTAGATATAGAGAGACCTAGTCAGAGAGACCTAGATATCGCTGCCTAGTCAGAGAGACCTAGATATAGAGGCCTAGTCAGAGAGACCTAGATATAGAGAGACCTAGTCAGAGAGACCTAGATATAGAGAGACCTAGTCAGAGAGACCTAGATATAAAGAGACCTAGTCAGAGAGACCTAGATATAAAGAGACCTAGTCAGAGAGACCTAGATATCGCTGCCTAGTCAGAGAGACCTAGATATAGAGAGACCTAGTCAGAGAGACCTAGATATCGCTGCCTAGTCAGAGAGACCTAGATATAGAGAGACCTAGTCAGAGAGACCTAGATATAGAGAGACCTAGTCAGAGAGACCTAGATATAGAGAGACCTAGTCAGAGAGACCTAGATATCGCTGCCTAGTCAGAGAGACCTAGATATAGAGAGACCTTGTCAGAGAGACCTAGATATAGAGAGATATAGTCAGAGAGACCTAGATATAGAGAGACCTAGTCAGAGAGACCTAGATATCGCTGCCTAGTCAGAGAGACCTAGATATAGAGGCCTAGTCAGAGAGACCTAGATATAGAGAGACCTAGTCAGAGAGACCTAGATATAGAGAGACCTAGTCAAAGAGACCTAGATATAGAGAGACCTAGTCAGAGAGACCAGAAATAGGCCTAGTCAGAGAGACCTAGATATAGAGAGACCTAGTCAGAGAGACCTAGATATCGCTGCCTAGTCAGAGAGACCTAGATATAGAGAGACCTAGTCAGAGAGACCTAGATATCGCTGCCTAGTCAGAGAGACCTAGATATAGAGAGACCTTGTCAGAGAGACCTAGATATAGAGAGACCTAGTCAGAGAGACCTAGATATAGAGAGATATAGTCAGAGAGACCTAGATATAGAGACCTAGTCAGAGAGACCTAGATATCGCTGCATAGTCAGAGAGATCTAGATATAGAGACCTAGATATAGAGACCTAGATATATAGACCTAGAAATATAGAACTGGATATAGAGACCTAGATATATATCTCTGCCTAGTCAGAGACCTAGATATATAGACCTAGATATATAGACCCACTATATAGAGACCTATATATATAGATCTAAATATATAGACCTAGATATATCGACCGAGATATATAGACCGAGATATATAGATCTAGATATATAGACCTAGATATATAGACCTAGATATATAGACCTAGATATATAGACCTAGATATATAGACCCACTATATAGAGACCTATATATATAGATCTAAATATATAGACCTAGATATATCGACCGAGATATATAGACCGAGATATATAGATCTAAATATATAGACCTAGATATATCGACCGAGATATATAGACCTAGATATATCGACCGAGATATATAGACCTAAATATATAGACCTAGATATATAGACCTAGATATATAGACCCACATATAGAGACCTATATATATAGATCTAAATATATAGACCTAGATATATCGACCGAGATATATAGACCGAGATATATAGATCTAGATATATAGACCTAGATATATAGACCTAGATATATAGACCCACATATAGAGACCTATATATATAGATCTAAATATATAGACCTAGATATATCGACCGAGATATATAGACCGAGATATATAGATCTAGATATATAGACCTAGATATATAGACCTAGATATATAGACCTAGATATATAGACCAAGATATAGAGGCCTAGATATATAGACCTAGATAGAGGCCTAGATATATAGACCTAGATATATAGACCTAGATATATAGACCTAGATATATAGACCTAGATATAGAGACCTAGATATATAGACCTAGATATATAGACCTAGATATATAGACCTAGATATATAGACCTAGATATATAGACCTAGATATATAGACCTAGATATATAGACCTAGATATATAGACCTAGATATATAGACCTAGATATATAGACCTAGATATAGATGCCTAGATATATAGACCTAGATATAGAGGCCTAGATATATAGACCTAGATATATAGACCTAGATATTATATATTTATATTTATTATATATTATATTATATATTATATATATATATATATATTGCATCTACAAAGGGAGGATGTGTTAGTGGAAACTACCAGAATTTTTGTAACTTTCAAGGATTTTAAGTAATTTATCACAGGACATCTAGTGGCCATTTTGGGTACTTCAGATTATCACCAGTGTCTTTAATAATCTCTGGCCCTGTGATCAAATAAGATGATTTTAAAATAAAACAAATGTAATGACAAAAGCTGTAAAACATAAAATGTATAAATCATTTCATATATAAATATGATAAATTCATTTAGTGGATACAATTAGTGTTTAATATGAGGGTTTCAGTATTAAATAATAATTATCATTAAAAACATTTTTACTATG
>NC_056437.1:5675259-5815259 GCF_018296145.1 Oncorhynchus tshawytscha
GAGAGAACAGTCAGAGGAGAGGAGAGAGAGAGAGTCAGAGGAGAGGAGAGAGGGACAGTCAGAGGAGAGGAGAGAGGGACAGTCAGAGGAGAGGAGAGAGGGACAGTCAGAGGAGAGGAGAGAGGGACAGTCAGAGGAGAGGAGAGCGAGGACGGAAACTAGTGTTCAGTTCAAACAACTAGTGACGCAGAGTGAACGGTTGAGGTGCTCTGCTGACATGTGCTGTGTTGAGGTGCTCTGCTGACATGTGCTGTGTTGAGGTGCTCTGCTGACATGTGCTGTGTTGAGGTGCTCTGCTGACATGTGCTGTGTTGAGCGACGGTTGAAGGGGTTAACTCTGATCTGTGGTTTGGCAGACGCAACATGGGGAGGGGGACTCCTCCCTAAAGAGGACATGTGTAGAGCAGCAGAGCAGAGCGGGGCCAAACTTAAACCAAATGCCTGCACTACTCACTCAGCCGAGCGAAACCGGCTCAGGCCCCTAGGCCTAACTGGAGAGGAGGATCTGTCTCTTAGTTAGCACATACGGAGTCCTCGGGAGGATCTGTGTACCAGCCAGGGCACACAGGATCCCTAGGAGGAGCTGCATACCAGAGCTCACCGACTGCCTACCAAGGCACATTAAATCTTAGAGGCAAGATTCATGTCAGCGCACATCGAGTCCCAGAGATCAGCTGCATATCAGGGCACACTGAGTCCCTAGGACGAGCTGCATATCAGGGCTTATGGAGTCCTAGGGAGGATACCAGGGCACACAGCCAGGGTGGAGTTGCATATCAGGGCACAGAGTCCCAAGGCGGAGCTGCATATCAGGGCACAGAGTCCCAGGGCGGAGCTGCATATCAGGGCACAGAGTCCCAGGGCGGAGCTGCATATCAGGGCACAGAGTCCCAGGGAGGAGCTGCATATCAGGGCACAGAGTCCCAGGGCGGAGCTGCATATCAGGGCACAGAGTCCCAGGGCGGAGCTGCATATCAGGGCACAGAGTCCCAGGGCGGAGCTGCATATCAGGGGCACAGAGTCCCAGGGAGGAGGCAGTCCTCAGGGCACAGAGTCCCAGGGAGGAGCTGCATATCAGGGCACAGAGTCCCAGGGAGGAGCTGCATATCAGGGCACAGAGTCCCAGGGAGGAGCTGCATATCAGGGCACAGAGTCCCAGGGAGGAGGCAGTCCTCAGGGCACAGAGTTCCAGGGAGGAGGCATGAGCAACACTGTGGTGGTGGCACACACTCAATTACAGACCAAGCACAACACCAAGCCAACTGCTCCATATGCAAAACACCCACTACAACACCAAGCCAACTGCTCCATATGCAAAACACCCACTACAACACCAAGCCAACTGCTCCACCCACTACAACACCAAGCCAACTGCACCACCCACTACAACACCAAGCCAACGGCTCCACCAACTACCACACCAAGCCAACTGCTCCACCCACTACAACACCAAGCCAACTGCACCACCCACTACAACACCAAGCCAACTGCACCACCCACTACAACACCAAGCCAACTGCACCACCCACTACAACACCAAGCCAACTGCACCACCCACTACATCACCAAGCCAACTGCACCACCCACTACAACACCAAGCCAACTGCTCCACCCACTACAACACCAAGCCAACTGCACCACCCACTACAACACCAAGCCAACTGCACCACCCACTACAACACCAAGCCAACTGCTCCATATGCAAAACACCCACTACAACACCAAGCCAACTGCACCACCCACTACAACACCAAGCCAACTGCTCCATATGCAAAACACCCACTACAACACCAAGCCAACTGCAACACCCACTACAACACCAAGCCAACTGCTCCATATGCAAAACACCCACTACAACACCAAGCCAACTGCACCACCCACTACAACACCAAGCCAACTGCTCCATATGCAAAACACCCACTACAACACCAAGCCAACTGCACCACCCACTACAACACCAAGCCAACTGCACCACCCACTACAACACCAAGCCAACTGCACCACCCACTACAACACCAAGCCAACTGCACCACCCACTACAACACCAAGCCAACTGCTCCATATGCAAAACACCCACTACAACACCAAGCCAACTGCTCCACCCACTACAACACCAAGCCAACTGCTCCATATGCAAAACACCCACTACCACACCAACTGCCAACTGCACCACCCACTACAACACCAAGCCAACTGCTCCACCCACTACAACACCAAGCCAACTGCTCCAACTGCTCCACCCACTACAACACCAAGCCAACTGCTCCACCCACTACAACACCAAGCCAACTGCACCACCCACTACAACACCAAGCCAACTGCACCACCCACTACAACACCAAGCCAACTGCACCACCCACTACAACACCAAGCCAACTGCATGCTCCATATGCAAAACACCCACTACCACACCAAGCCAACTGCACCACCCACTACAACACCAAGCCAACTGCACCACCCACTACAACACCAAGCCAACTGCACCACCCACTACAACACCAAGCCAACTGCACCACCCACTACAACACCAAGCCAACTGCTCCACCCACTACAACACCAAGCCAACTGCACCACCCACTACAACACCAAGCCAACTGCACCACCCACTACAACACCAAGCCAACTGCACCACCCACTACAACACCAAGCCAACTGCACCACCCACTACAACACCAAGCCAACTGCTCCATATGCAAAACACCCACTACCACACCAAGCCAACTGCACCACCCACTACAACACCAAGCCAACTGCTCCATATGCAAAACACCCACTACCACACCAAGCCAACTGCACCACCCACTACAACACCAAGCCAACTGCTCCACCCACTACAACACCAAGCCAACTGCTCCACCCACTACAACACCAAGCCAACTGCTCCACCCACTACAACACCAAGCCAACTGCTCCACCCACTACAACACCAAGCCAACTGCTCCACCCACTACAACACCAAGCCAACTGCACCACCCACTACAACACCAAGCCAACTGCACCACCCACTACAACACCAAGCCAACTGCACCACCCACTACAACACCAAGCCAACTGCTCCATATGCAAAACACCCACTACAACACCAAGCCAACTGCACCACCCACTACAACACCAAGCCAACTGCACCACCCACTACAACACCAAGCCAACTGCTCCACCCACTACAACACCAAGCCAACTGCTCCACCCACTACAACACCAAGCCAACTGCTCCACCCACTACAACACCAAGCCAACTGCTCCACCCACTACAACACCAAGCCAACTGCACCACCCACTACAACACCAAGCCAACTGCACCACCCACTACAACACCAAGCCAACTGCACCACCCACTACAACACCAAGCCAACTGCTCCATATGCAAAACACCCACTACCACACCAAGCCAACTGCACCACCCACTACAACACCAAGCCAACTGCTCCACCCACTACAACACCAAGCCAACTGCACCACCCACTACAACACCAAGCCAACTTCCACCCACTACAACACCAAGCCAACTGCACCACCCACTACAACACCAAGCCAACTGCACCACCCACTACAACACCAAGCCAACTGCTCCACCCACTACAACACCAAGCCAACTGCACCACCCACTACAACACCAAGCCAACTGCACCACCCACTACAACACCAAGCCAACTGCACCACCCACTACAACACCAAGCCAACTGCACCACCCACTACAACACCAAGCCAACTGCACCACCCACTACCACACCAAGCCAACTGCACCACCCACTACAACACCAAGCCAACTGCACCACCCACTACAACACCAAGCCAACTGCACCACCCATTACAACACCAAGCCAACTGCACCACCCACTACAACACCAAGCCAACTGCACCACCCACTACAACACCAAGCCAACTGCTCCACCCACTACATCACCAAGCCAACTGCACCACCCACTACAACACCAAGCCAACTGCACCACCCACTACAACACCAAGCCAACTGCACCACCCACTACAACACCAAGCCAACTGCACCACCCATTACAACACCAAGCCAACTGCACCACCCACTACAACACCAAGCCAACTGCACCACCCACTACAACACCAAGCCAACTGCACCACCCACTACAACACCAAGCCAACTGCACCACCCACTACAACACCAAGCCAACTGCACCACCCACTACAACACCAAGCCAACTGCACCACCCATTACAACACCAAGCCAACTGCACCACCCACTACAACACCAAGCCAACTGCACCACCCACTACAACACCAAGCCAACTGCACCACCCACTACAACACCAAGCCAACTGCACCACCCACTACAACACCAAGCCAACTGCACCACCCACTACAACACCAAGCCAACTGCACCACCCACTACAACACCAAGCCAACTGCACCACCCACTACAACACCAAGCCAACTGCTCCACCCACTACAACACCAAGCCAACTGCTCCGGATCTTCAAGTCATTCCTAGTTGTTCACCGAACATTTCTGCAGAAAAGATAACGTGTTGAGCTGTAGGTGGACTTGATTCAGAAGGCCTGTACACCGGGTCGGAAAAGGGTTCCCATGTGAAACCATTTCACTTGTCTGGAAAAGACAAACACCGCCTACCAGGCGGACCGGGAGATCTGGGGCTAAATTCGACTGTGTCTACTGCGCTGGCCAATCCGATAGCTCAAAATCAACATGCCTACAACTTCAATGACCCCACGGAAAAGTTTGATACTAGCCTGGGTGAGATTTGAGCACTTTTAAAACAGTGACCAGAGAGAGACGGTCAAAGAATTCAGCGACGAGCTGCCGTTTTTTGAGTGAGTTCATGTTTAAACTCAATCCTTTTTTTTATTCAACACTATTACAAAACATAAAAACACACTTCTCCCTACTTCCACTTGAGCTGCAGCTGCAGTGAATGAGTAGCCAAGTGTATCGACAGGCCTGCGGTTTTATTATTAGCAGCTCGTCGTGTCTATTTTAGTTTCAAGAAATAATCTCACTTTCTCTGGTCATAGGAACAACATGAATTTGTGCCTGAGGCAGATGCAGTGCGACTCGAGTTTCGCCATCAGGTGAAAGATGGAGCCCCTTCTCTGTGGTCAGACTCACCGTAGGAAAGTAAGGAGAGAGCAGGGACCGTGAGAGAGCGGGGACCGTGAGAGAGCCCCTTCTCTGTGGTCAGACTCACCGTAGGAAAGTAAGGAGAGAGCAGGGACCGTGCGAGAGCGGGGACCGTGAGAGAGCCCCTTCTCTGTGGTCAGACTCACCGTAGGAAAGTAAGGAGAGAGCAGGGACCGTGAGAGACGAGGGACCGTGAGAGATGGACCCTCTGCTGCACCTCTCCCCTCTACTGAGACTAATGCCGCGTTTAAGACAACGGGGAACTCGGAAATCTCAGATTTCCAACTTCAGGGCGTTCAAGACAACCCGGAAAAACGGTCATCCAACTCGGAATTCCAAGTCGGAAACTCTGGCATCTTTCTAGAGCTCTGACTGTCCGACCTGAAGATCACCGACGCCATGATTTGACCTTGTTTCGCCCCCCAAGTTACCAGTTGTACTAGATGTGTACTGACTGACTGTACGGTGGACGGGGTACTAGATGTGTACTGACTGACTGTACAGTGGACGGGGTACTAGATGTGTACTGACTGACTGGTAGGTGGACGGGGTACTAGATGTGTACTGACTGACTGGTAGGTGGACGGGGTACTAGATGTGTACTGACTGACTGGTAGGTGGACGGGGTACTAGATGTGTACTGACTGACTGGTAGGTGGACGGGGTACTAGATGTGTACTGACTGACTGGTAGGTGGACGGGGTACTAGATGTGTACTGACTGACTGGTAGGTGGACAGGGTACTAGATGTGTACTGACTGACTGGTAGGTGGACGGGGTACTAGATGTGTACTGACTGACTGTAGGTGGATGGGGTACTAGATGTGTACTGACTGACTGGTAGGTGGATGGGGTACTAGATGTGTACTGACTGACTGGTAGGTGGATGGGGTACTAGATGTGTACTGACTGACTGGTAGGTGGACGGGGTACTAGATGTGTACTGACTGACTGGTAGGTAGATGGGGTACTAGATGTGTACTGACTGACTGGTAGGTGGATGGGGTACTAGATGTGTACTGACTGACTGGCAGGTGGATGGGGTACTAGATGTGTACTGACTGACTGGCAGGTGGATTGGGTACTAGATGTGTACTGACTGATTGGCAGGTGGATGGGGTACTAGATGTGTACTGACTGACTGGCAGGTGGATGGGGTACTAGATGTGTACTGACTGACTGGCAGGTGAGGGGAGAGCCACCAGTAGAGCCTCTGTCTGTATGACCTCTGACCTACAAATAACCCAGCCGATAACATAGAAACGTAATTACTAGTATGGATTCCCATCGATTCTCTTTCTATGCACTACACAACTAGAACAGACATCCCTGGATATCACACACATGTTGTGTTGCCCACCCCTGGGTCGCTGTCTTTTCAGTTCGCTGCAGCTAGCATGGAACGAGCTTGCTACAAACACTCAAACTGGGCAGTTTAATCGTGCAGTTCAATCTCTTCATTCAAAGGCTCAATCATGGAGCTGTCACTCTGACAGTTGTGGCTGCTTCACGTGATGTATTGTTGTCTCTACCATCTTACCCTTTGTGCTGTTGTCTGTGCTCAATAATATGTGTACCCTGTTTTGTTTTGATACCATGTTGTGCTGCTGCATGTTGTGTTGCTACCATGTTGTTTTCATGTTGTGCTGCTACCACGTTGTCATGTTGTGTTGCTGCCACGTTGTCATGTTGTGTTGCTGCCACGTTGTCATGTTGTGTTGCTACCATGTTGTTTTCATGTTGTGCTGCTACCACGTTGTCATGTTGTGTTGCTGTCATGTTGTGTTGCTGCCACGTTGTCATGTTGTGTTGCTACCATGTTGTGCTGCTGCATGTTGTGTTGCTACCATGTTGTTGTCATGTTGTGTTGCTTCCATGTTGTTGTCATGTTGTGTTGCTACCATGTTGTGCTGCTGCATGTTGTGTTGCTACCATGTTGTTGTCATGTTGTGTTGCTACCATGTTGTGCTGCTGCATGTTGTGTTGCTACCACATTGTTGTCATGTTGTGTTGCTGCCACGTTGTTTTCATGTTGTGCTGCTACCATGTTGTTGTCATGTTGAGTTGCTACCATGTTGTTTTCATGTTGTGCTGCTACCATGTTGTTGTTGTGTTACTACCATGTTGTTGTCATGTTGAGTTGCTACCATGTTGTTGTCATGTTGAGTTGCTACCATGTTGTTGTCATGTTGAGTTGCTACCATGTTGTTGTCATGTTGTGCTGCTACCATGTTGTTGTCATGTTGTGCTGCTACCATGTTGTTGTCATGTTGTGTTGCTACCATGTTGTTGTCATGTTGTGCTGCTACCATGTTGTTGTCATGTTGTTCTGCTACCATGTTGTTGTCATGTGGTGCTGCTACCATGTTGTTGTCATGTGGTATTGCTACCATGTTGTTGTCATGTGGTATTGCTACCATGTTGTTGTCATGTGGTATTGCTACCATGTTGTGTTGTTGTCATGTTGTGCTGCTACCATGTTGTTGTCATGTGGTGCTGCTACCATGTTGTTGTCATGTGTTGCTGCCATGCTATGTTGTTAGGTCTCTCTTTATGTAGTGTTGTCTCTCTTGTCGTGATGCGTATTTTGTCCTATATTTTTTATTTATTTTTTAAATCTCAGCCCCGCAGGAGACCTTTTCTCGGGTTGTCATTGTGAATAAGAATTTGTTCTTAACTGACTTGCCTAGTTAAATAAAGGTAAATAAATACAAAAAACAGACTCAACTACTACTACAGATATACTCAACTACTACTACAACAGATATACTCAACTACTACTACAACAACAGATATACTCAACAACTACAACAGATATACTCAACTACTACAACAACAGATATACTCAACTACAACAACTACAACAGATATACTCAACAACTACAACAACAACAGATATACTCAACTACTACTACAACAACAGATATACTCAACAACAACACTGCTAGCACAGGGCTAAGACTAGACAGATCCACTGCTAGCACAGGGCTGAGACTAGACAGATCCACTGCTAGCACAGGGCTGAGACTAGACAGATCCACTGCTAGCACAGGGCTGAGACTAGACAGATCCACTGCTAGCACAGGGCTGAGACTAGACAGATCCACTGCTAGCACAGGGCTGAGACTAGACAGATCCACTGCTAGCACAGGGCTGAGACTAGACAGATCCACTGCTAGCACAGGGCTGAGACTAGACAGATCCACTGCTAGCACAGGGCTGAGACTTGTAAGGAACTGAGAATAATCTTCTGTAAAAAGAGACCTTGGTCTCATAATGACTCCCTGCTAAAATAAAGACTAAATAAATACCATTGGCCTTTGTTAGAATGTAGTGAACAGCAGGACCCTGATGTGTAGCCGAGGCGAACCTGTACCTTGTTGATGGTGAGGTTCTCATTCCGTAGCCTCTGTTTGTTCTTCTGCAGCTTGCTGGGCATCATCATTTTGCCCGTTCGGAAGTCGAAACATCCCAGGTCTACCGTGTTGCCTAGGTAACGGGACAGCTGGGGTTTGCTCCGGAACTTCTTCCCTTTTGGACTGAGGGGGGAGAGGAAAGACAAACAACAACAACAACAAGAGCATTAGATCACAAATAACAGATCACAAACAACACAAACAACAACAGCAGTAGATCATTGACAACAACAGCAAACCCAGCATGGCATCACAACCCAGCAACATAACCCTGGTCAAACCCAGCAACATAACCCTGGTCAAACCCAGCATCACAACCCAGCAACATAACCCTGGTCAAACTCAGCAACATAACCCTGGTCAAATCAGCAACATAACCCTGGTCAAACCCAGCATCACAACCCAGCAACATAACCCTGGTCAAACCCAGCCACATAACCCTGGTCAAACTCAGCAACATAACCCTGGTCAAACCCAGCATCACAACCCAGCAACATAACCCTGGTCAAACCCAGCCACATAACCCTGGTCAAACCCAACCACATAACCACATAACCCTGGTCAAACCCAGCATCACAACCCAGCAACATAACCCTGGTCAAACCCAGCCACATAACCCTGGTCAAACTCAGCAACATAACCCTGGTCAAACCCAGCCACATAACCCTGGTCGAACCCAGCCACATAACCCTGGTCAAACCCAGCCACATAACCCTGGTCAAACCCAGCATCACAACCCAGCCACATAACCCTGGTCAAACCCAGCCACATAACCCTGGCATCACAACAACCAGCAACATAACCCAGGTCAAACCCAGAATCATAACCCAGGTCAAACCCAGCAACATAACCCAGGTCAAACCCAGCCTCACAACCCAGGTCAAACCCAGAATCATAACCCTGCAACATAACCCAGCATCATAACCCAGCATCATAACCCAGCATCACAACCCAGCATCACAACCCAGCAACATAACCCAGCATCACAACCCTGGTCAAACCCAGCATCATAACCTTGCAACATAACCCTGGTCAAACCCAGAATCATAACCCAGCATCACAACCCAGCACCACAACCCAGCAACATAACCCAGCAACATAACCCAGGTTAAACCCAGCATCACAACCCTGCAACATAACCCAGGTCAAACCCAGCATCACAACCCAGCAACATAACACAGCATCACAACCCAGCATCATAACCCAGGTCAAACCCAGCATCACAACCCTGCAACATAACCCAGGTCAAACCCAGCACCACAACCCAGCAACATAACCCAGGTCAAACCCAGCATCACAACCCAGCAACATAACCCAGGTCAAACCCAGCATCACAACCCAGCAACATAACAGCAACATAACCCAGGTCAAACCCAGCATCACAACCCAGCAACATAACCCAGGTCAAACCCAGCATCACAACCCAGCAACATAACCCAGGTCAAACCCAGCACCACAACCCAGCAACATAACCCAGGTCAAACCCAGCATCACAACCCAGCAACATAACCCAGGTCAAACCCAGCATCACAACCCAGCAACATAACCCAGGTCAAACCCAGCATCACACAGTGCATTTGTAAAGCATTCATCTACACTTTACACATGTTGTTACGTTACGGCCTTATTCTAAAATGGATTAAAGAATTGTTTTTCCTCATCACTCTACACACAATACCCCATAATGACATCACAATACCCCATAATGACATCACAATACCCCATAATGACATCACAATACCCCATAATGACATCACAATACCCCATAATGACATCACAATACCCCATAATGACATCACAATACCCCATACTGACATCACAATACCCCATACTGACATCACAATACCCCATACTGACACCCCATACTGACATCACAATACCCCATACTGACATCACAATACCCCATTCTGACATCACAATACCCCATACTGACATCACAATACCCCATACTGACATCACAATACCCCATAATGACATCACAATACCCCATAATGACATCACAATACCCCATACTGACATCACAATACCCCATAATGACATCACAATACCCCATTATTTTTTCACAACATAAAATGCAAATACATGCTAGAAGGCATCAATAGGATCTGCTAGCTCGTGCTTGGCTCTGCCCCTCTCCTGGTTCTGCCCACTATAACTCATTTGTTCACATTGGAAACGACAGGCTGAGGCATTCACAGTCTAATAACAACAACACTAATGGAGACGTTCACAGTCTAATAACAACAACACTGATGGAGGAGACATTCACAGTCTAATAACAACCCTAATGGAGGAGACATTCACAGTCTAATAACAACACTAATGAAGGAGACATTCACAGTCTAATAACAACCCTAATGGAGGAGACATTCACAGTCTAATAACAACACTAATGAAGGAGACATTCACAGTCTAATAACAACACTAATGAAGGAGACATTCACAGTCTAATAACAACACTGATGAAGGAGATATTCACATTCTATCTTGGGTTAGTTATAACAATCTTTGGAACAGCATTCTCACATAGTTGTTCCTCCTATTCAGGTGGGAAAGGGCAGTGTGGAGTGCAATAGAGAGATTGCATCATCTGTGGATCTGTTGGAGTGGGTCCAGGCTGTCTGGGATGATGGTGTTGATGTGAGCAATGACCAGCATTTCAAAGACTTTCATGGCTACGGGGCGGGGCGAAAGTCATTTATTTTTATTTTACCTTCATTTAACAAGGCAAGTCAGTTAAGAACAAATTCTTATTTACAATGACGGCCTACACTGCCCAAACGACGCTTGGCCAATTATGCGCAGCCCTACTCGACTCCCAATCATGACCGGTTGTGATACAGCCTGGATCTGAACCAGGGTGTCTGTAGTGACGCCTCTAGCACTGAGATGTAGTGCCTTAGACCGCTGAGCGTGGTCTAGACAGGTTACCTTGGTGTCCTTGGGCACAGGGACTATGCTGGTCTGCTTGAAACATGTAGGTATTACAGACTTGGTCAGGGAGAGGTTGAAAATGTCAGTGAAGACATTAGCCAGTTGGTCAGCACATGGTCTGAGTATGCGTCCAGGTAATCCGTCTGGCCCAGCGGCCTTGTGAATGTTAACCTGTTTAAAGGTCTTACTCACCTCAGCTACAGAGAGCGAGATCACACAGTCGTACGGAACAGCTGGTGCTCTCACGCATGGTTCAGTGTTGCTTGCCTCGAAAGCAAGTATGTATATTAATATGTATTATCATATGCAGCTTTTAACAATGTTGAAATAGATTAGATTCATTTGGTTTTGTATTCAGTTAGCACAGTATGTATTCATTGATATGATCTCATTTTAGAAGTGATTTTCTCTACCTTGACACTTGTTTTAACTTGGTCATTTCAGACATGGTTTTCAACCACAGCGTTTAAAATTGTAATTCATAATTGCAACATCTGGGGGTAGCAATTTCATATTTTTTCCAAATCGTGCAGCCCTACCATAACCTATGCTATTTCCTCTTCCGACCTAGGCCTACAATAGAGTCATTTTAAACAGCTGGCTCACACAGTAGACAACACCCAGAGCCAAAAGGCAGACAGTGACTAGAATATGAAATTACATTTTCTGTTATTGTTCTGACTATTGTACAGACGGCCACCCGCTGTTTTTGTCCGTTCCTCATCACCGTGTGCCCGAAGCTTAAAACCTTAACGTTGTGTGACTCAGACTATCACTTATGCCAGGTATACACTTCCAGTGACGACCCGTCATTAAGGGCAGTTTGGGCAGAACCTGTTTTGTATGTTATTTTGGCATTAAATACGTGTCACGTATCAGTTTGCAAACAACGTGAAAAAAATATATATTATTGAGTTAATAAAGCCGCATACAAACATGGTCTCTTTTTTGTTTTCTTGAGTAATGCAGGTGTTTTAGTCTAACTCAGTGCTTTCTGTGGTGGTGTGTGTGGTGTGGCAGCCAGCAGAAAAAAGACAGAGCGTAAGGGTTGGTAATCTTCTCTAATTGCGCAGTGATTGACTCACTGTTCTGTCAGTGCCCATCCAAGGCTCAAGTTCATTGGCCACAGATAAAATGAAGTCAAATCACGTTATATCTACCGTAGCTTTGATTGGACTGATCATGTCAACATCATACCTTCAAGATTTTAGCTAGCAAGCTGTCATCATCATGAATCACGTCGACAATATACTGGCAAATCCTTTTCAATCCTTGTCATATGAAGAGAAATTATAGATAAAAACATATCGGTGCTTATCAGCCATTGGACATTAACATTACACAACAAGTTGGAAATCACAAATTCAACAATGAGTGGTTTAGAAGGAATCAGTGGCTAACTGCAAGCATTGCAAAGCAATCACTATTTTGCTTCCCCTGCTATTCAGTGGAGTGAGTGTGTGGTCCAAGTCTGGGTTTAAGGGTCTCTTTTCTAAATTTAAAAAGAATAAACATTGACATGCAATGGGCCCCAAAAAATGAATATATTGGCCATGTTGTCAATCCAGAATGACTTCTGCCGCATTCAAAACAACTGGAAACTCGGAAATCTCAGACTTCATTGAGTTAAAGACAACTAGGACGAGCTCCGACTGGAAAAATACATTTTGAACAGTCATCCAACTCGGAATTCCAAGTCGGGAATTCTGGCCTCTTTTCTAGAGCTCCGACCTGATGATCACTAACATCATGATTTGACCTTGCTTTTCCCACGAGTTCCCAGTTGTCTTGAAAGCACCATAAATCCAGACAATGTCAGACTTTATGATTTGGTTCTTTTCTCCCTCATAACTTAGCCTACTGTTCTGACTTGGTGGTACACATGTAGTCTATAACCTGTTTTAGAGAAATAACATCTTCGAATATCGTAAGAGCGTTCATTATCTGTTTAAATGCCCCCTTTATTTATCCTACGGTTCTGACTTGGTGTACGGGGAGAAGGCAGTAAAGGAGGCTGAATGAACTGTTTCGCTGCCAGACGAGGCAGGTGTAGCGGTAGTGAGGATTCACTCCATGGTGCTGAAAAATAAAGCTCTGCTGTTGGGACAGGGACGTAGGCCTTAACAGTTTGTTGGCACCGTTATAGTTCAATTAATATATTGTTTAGTATTGTGGCTTTGGGGGCATCGGTTTGCCCCGCCAAGATTCACATGCTGAAACCCCCACTGTACACTACACCCCTTAAACTCAACTCTGGACCTCAGCCATTGTGTTATTGTTCCCCTCTAATTAGGGACTGATTTAGACTAGAGGTCGACCGATTATGATTTTTCAACGCCGATACCGATACAGATTATCGGAGGACCAAAAAAGCCGATGCCAATAATCGGCATCGGCTTTTTCTGGTCCTCTAATAATCAGCATCGGCTTTTTCTGGTCCTCTAATAATCGGTATCGGCGTTGAAAAATCATAATCGGTCGACCTCTAGTCTAAATCAGTCCCTGATTAGAGGGGAACAATAACACAATGGCTGAGGTCCAGAGTTGAGTTTAAGGGGTGTAGTGTACAGTGGGGGGTTTCAGCATGTGAATACTAAACAATACATTAACGGTGACCAACGGTGCCAGCAAACCGTTAAGGCCCAACGGTGCCAGCAAACCGTTAAGGCCCAACGGTGCCAGCAAACCGTTAAGGCCCAACGGTGCCAGCAAACCGTTAAAGCCCAAAAGGTGCCAGCAAACCGTTAAAGCCCAAAAGGTGCCAGCAAACCGTTAAGGCCCAACGGTACCAGCAAACCGTTAAGGCCCAAACGGTGCCAGCAAACCGTTAAGGCCCAACGGTGCCAGCAAACCGTTAAGGCCCAAAAGGTGCCAGCAAACCGTTAAGGCCCAACGGTGCCAGCAAACCGTTAAAGCCCAAAAGGTGCCAGCAAACCGTTAAGGCCCAAAAGGTGCCAGCAAACCGTTAAGGCCCAACGGTACCAGCAAACCGTTAAGGCCCAACGGTGCCAGCAAACCGTTAAAGCCCAAAAGGTGCCAGCAAACCGTTAAGGCCCAAAAGGTGCCAGCAAACCGTTAAGGCCCAACGGTACCAGCAAACTGTTAAGGCCCAACGGTGCCAGCAAACCGTTAAGGCCCAACGGTGCCAGCAAACCGTTAAGGCCCAAACGGTGCCAGCAAACCGTTAAGGCCCAAACGGTGCCAGCAAACCGTTAAGGCCCAACGGTGCCAGCAAACCGTTAAGGCCCAAACGGTGCCAGCAAACCGTTAAGGCCCAAACGGTGCCAGCAAACCGTTAAGGCCTACGTACCTGTAACGCACTAATGAAGCAGCTCATTGTTCGGGCATTTATTTCCTACGACAACCGAGGATAGAAGAAACAAAATACTGACAACCTCCTCCATCTAGCTCAGCTCCTCTCATATGCAGACGGAACGAGCGCCGAGCTCTGTGCCTCAATGCTATGGAGATCCACCTCTGTGACCAGCGGTCGGAAAGACACAGATGAGTGTGTGACCGTGACTTGGTTCAGGGGAGAGTGAGTAGGTGACTCAGCGATGAGTCAAAGCCGAGCCAGAGAGAACTCACCCTTCCACATAACAACGCCTTTCAGAGAAACTCACCAAGACACAAACACACCCTAACCCAGTCTCAGACTGACTCCCCCTCTACCACACGGCTCACTAGTGAGAGGGGTTGAGGGTGTGGAACAGAGTGACTATCTGTCTCTACCACACGGCTCACTAGTGAGAGAGGTTGAGGGTGTGGAACAGAGGGACTATCTGTCTCTACCACACGGCTCACTAGTGAGAGAGGTTGAGGGTGTGGAATTCCACATTGGTTAGCTTTCTTCATGTAATGTGGACCAGAGAAACCATAGCAGGCTTGAAGGAACAAAGAAGACCAGAAATCCCTCCAAATGTCAACGTCCTAGACAGACCTGTGAAATATCAGTGACCGTTCTCAGCATGTGTGCCTGTTTCCCCATAGTTAGCTTAGCCATCATGCTAATGTGCATGTGTGCCTGTTTCCCCATAGTTAGCTTAGCCATCATGCTAATGTGCATGTGTGCCTGTTTCCCCATAGTTAGCTTAGCCATCATGCTAATGTGCATGTGTGCCAGTAAGTTACACAGCAAAGTGGCTGTGAAAATGGAAGAGAGGAGCGGAGAAACAGAGCAGATGGAGTGAGAGAGTACCTTTAACCATTTGTACATTGTAAAAACACTGTATATATATATATATATATATAATATGACATTAGTTATGTCTTTATTGTTTTGAAACTTCAGTATGTGTAATGTTTACTGTTCATTTTTGTTGTTTTTCACCTTATATATTTACTTTGTATGTTGTCTACCTCACTTGCTTTGGCAATGTTAACACATGTTTCCCATGCCAATAAAGCCCTTGAATTGAATTGAATTGAGTAGCCTCAAGACTTCTCCCTGGACTTCTCCCTGGACGTTGACACCAGCTCAGGGTGGCTATCTGCCTACCTGCCTGGCTATGTGTCTGCCTGCCTAGCTATCAGTCTGCCTACCTGCCTGGCTATTTGTCTGCCTGCCTAGCTATCAGTCTGCCTGCCTGGCGGCAGATTCTGTGTGTAGTTGTGAGAGCAGCTAAGTGAAGTGAGTGAAGGGCAGGGGGCACACTTTCAAGGCATGCTTGCTCCCCCCCAGTGTAACCACAGACCTTTTCCGACCCACACCCTTTTGTCTCACTGCTGACAGCCCGCTTCGCACCAGCTGGGTTGCAGGCAGGGACACAGACAGACAAGACAGACAGGCAGACTAACAGAGATGGGAGAGACTAACAGAGATAGGAGAGACTAACGGAGAGACAGACACCCGATTTTGATAACTTCCCATATCTACTGGGTGAAATACCACAATGTGCATCACAGCAGCAAGATGTGTGACCTGTTGCCACAAGGTCAACCAGTAAAGAACAAACACCATTATAAATACAAACCATATTTATGTTTATTTATTTTCCCTTTTGTACTTTGACTATTTGTACATTGTTACAACACTGTATATATATAATATGACATGTGTAATGTCTTTAGGAACTTTTGTGAGTGTAATGTTTACTGTTAATTGTTATGGTTTATTTCACTTTTGTATATTATCTACCTCACTTGCTTTGGCAATGTTAACACATGTTTCCCATGCCAATAAAGCCCCTTGAATTGAATTGATAGGAGAGACAGAGACACCGATACTGAAATATACCAACATGGAGACGGATGAGAGGGAAGCAACGTACAAAAGCCTGTGTGGAAGAGAAAGATCATTATGGTGTAATTAATTCCACTGAAGTGATCGCATTTCCTACTGACGTACTCCACGTTACCTTCCCATCGATCCCCTCGCTCAACCCCAGAATGGAGGTATAGCGTATTTCCATCTGAAAGACCGCACGAGCACCAACGAGAAGTTCGTAGGATCATATCGAATTCAAAGTCAAATGAAAGCTAATAGCCTATATTTTGAGGATATGAAGGCATAGATTTAAAATTTTCATCAACAAAAAATGTGCCGTGAGAAAATGGCTTTGATTTCTGGAAAGGGGGGGGTCTTAGTAAACATCTACCAGAAAAAGTCTTCAAAAGGGTATCAGAAATACATCAAAACACAATAATATTGACGTAGAGACTCCTGCCAACTAATATCAACACTTAGATTTTGTTATTTTCTGTAACTTTAAGAAATATTGCCTTGTAATTCCGTTACCAAAAAACCCACATATATTTAAGATATTATCTAATTTCTCGACAATGAAAGTTTACATAAGTAACAAACAATGGTAGACATACCAATTAGTTCGTAATTTTACTGATTTAAATTGTGTTTATGAAGTGATTAAAACTCATAATTCCGTTCCCAAATTGGAAAAAATCTGTAACGGAATTACAGCACCTGAATTGGCAACAATGTGAAATCATAATAGTCACAAACCACAGTTGGGTCTCCTGCTACTGTCTTCACTTCCACTGGTATACTGCTATATTCAGCTCATAACTGTCTCCTGCTACTGTCTTCACTTCCACTGGTATACTGTTATATTCAGCTCATAACTGTCTCCTGCTACTGTCTTCACTTCCACTGGTATACTGTTATATTCAGCTCATAACTGTCTCCTGCTACTGTCTCCCCTTCCACTGGTATACTGCTATATTCAGCTCATAACTGTCTCCTCTACTGGTATACTGCTATATTCAGCTCATAACTGTCTCCCCTTCCACTGGTATACTGTTATATTCAGCTCATAACTGTCTCCTCTACTGGTATACTGCTATATTCAGCTCATAACTGTCTCCTGCTACTGTCTCCCCTTCCACTGGTATACTGCTATATTCAGCTCATAACTGTCTTCCCTTCCACTGGTATACTGCTATATTCAGCTCATAACTGTCTTCCCTTCCACTGGTATACTGCTATATTCAGCTCATAACTGTCTTCCCTTCCACTGGTATACTGCTATATTCAGCTCATAACTGTCTCCTGCTACTGTCTCCCCTTCCACTGGTATACTGCTATATTCAGCTCATAACTGTCTTCCCTTCCACTGGTATACTGCTATATTCAGCTCATAACTGTCTTCCCTTCCACTGGTATACTGCTATATTCAGCTCATAACTATTTTTTCTTTCTGTTGTCTGGTGGTCCAACCAAGAGTGTAAAAACAGTCTGAGTAAGGACAACCCCTCTCTCTCTACCTCTCTCCCTGCCTGCCTCACTCTCCCTCCCTGCCCGCCTCTCTCACTCTCCCTCCCTGCCCGCCTCTCTCACTCTCCCTCCCTGCCCGCCTGCCTCACTCTCCCTCCCTGCCCGCCTGCCTCACTCTCCCTCCCTGCCCGCCTCTCTCACTCTCCCTCCCTGCCCGCCTCTCTCACTCTCCCTCCCTGCCCGCCTCTCTCACTCTCCCTGCCTGCCTCTCTCACTCTCCCTGCCTGCCTCTCTCACTCTCCCTGCCTGTCTCCCCCCTCTCTCTCTCTCACACCTACCCATGAGCCCTCTCTCTTTCCATTTACTGTACCCAGCATCCCACTGATCACGACTGACACCGGATGTCCATGGACGTTGAAAAGTAGTTGAAATTTGGACAGTCCACCCTGGCCTTGACGTTAACGTATACAGACGGACCGGACTGGACCAAACCTGAACCTATCAAAGACGTATGTTCTCACAAATTTGATAGTAGATCACAGTACAGTGTAGTGAGTAGATCACAGCACAGTACGGTCCAATACAAGACAGTAGTACAGTAAAGAAGAGTACAGCATATTGTACTGTAGTCTACTGTACTGAACTCTACTGTACTCCTTTAAAGATGCAGCCATTACCTAGCTAGCACGCCAGTCAGGCAGACAGACAGCACACAGTGACATGTAGGTCAGTAGCTTAGCGCTGTGCCGAGCAGAGAGAGAGAGCGAGAGCGAGAGAGTGGGTTGTGAGGATCAGTGAACTGCACCGTGGCTCTAAGCTACAGTACAGTTCAGTACAGCCTGGACAATCCACTGAGGTGAGTGAACCAACCTGAACCCAGCCAGCGCTCGCTAGCACAGTTAGCCCTTCGTTTCAGTCGCCACCACACAGCTGGTTTTCACACTCGCATAGAGTTGTCTCTTCAAAATGGCCGTGGCGACTCTCTCTCTGCTACGTCCCCCTCAACTCTTCTGCTTGAGCAGACTGACTAACAATGGACTTGTTGTGTGAACAGATAAAATGGCAGATTTAGGCCTACATACTCATTGATAATCAGTGTTAAAGACAGACTAAAGTCCCAGCATTTTGCAGCACCAGGACCAAGGCCTAATCGACAGAAAACTAACGTAGACAATGTCAGTGTTATTTGGGTGTTGGGTGTTCAAATCAAATCAAAATGTAATTTGTCACAGGCTTCATAAACAACAGGTGTAGACGAGTGGCGGTCGGTGCCAATTAAAGACGGGGGAGGACGAGTTTAGTTTTTATTGAGCACGGCATTACTTCTATTACAGCATATTGGATGACTGTCATTCATATTCCATTCACCAGGTCAACGTAACAGTGACAGGTTTAGGTTACTGTCATTCATATTCACCCAGTTCAATGTAACAGTGATAGGTTTAGGTTACTGTCATTCATATTCACCCAGTTCAATGTAACATCCATAGAGGATACTACATGATACTTGAATTTTCCCTATAATTTTTTTTTTTTTTTTTTTTTTTTTTTTTTTTAAATCAGGAGGTTGCTACAACCTAGCCTACGAAGGAAAGTTCGCAACATAAGTGCACACAGGTGGAGAGAAAGACGAGGTCGAATCAATGTGACCGACAGTGACACATTCAATACCGCCTTGCACACTGTTAACTGTGTCTAGCTGATCTAGGGTGGAATCATGAGTCCAACAGTTGAAAAAAAAAATGTTTCTATTGGACACATTGAGGGTGTGTTTATCCTCGTTTTATTCCGTTTGCTTACGTTTAAGTACGTTTAAGAAACGTTTTTCAACAGAATCGACAGAATGAATACACCACTGATCACCAGCAAACACAGTTCACTTTAATAGCAGCCACGTACAAACAGCAAGATCACGTTGATCGTTGTGTGTATATATATAATTCCTTCTCGCATCTACACTCTCTCCTCCTCTCACCTTTTCCCTTCGCTTGTGGACTTCAGTGCACAAGAAGACAACAGCTGTCTGTGACCAAGCAGAAAAACCTTTCCAAGCCAAACTTTCATACAATAACCACTAAAAACACAGACTACATCTTTGTCACTATATTAGCTAACGTCATAGTCCACATGGCTAATAGAACTAACGCTTATTAAAGTGTATAGTGTACAGCAAGCAGTTTAGCAGTTACACTTCCGGGAATAAATTAATAAAACCAAAAGCTTACCTGGACTTGGAATAGTTAGTGTTGGATAGCCAGCTAGCTAACATAGCCAGCTAGCTAACATAGCCAGCTAGCTAACATAGCCAGCTAGCTAACATAGCCAGCTAGCTAACTAAAGTAGGCTAAACTAGCTAGCTGTATTCACTACCTAGGTACAGTGCATTCAGAAAGTATTCAGACCCCTTTCCCATATTTTGTTACGTTTCTGCCTCATTCTAAAATTGATCAAATAAATAAAATGCCTCTTCAGTCTACACACAATACCCCATTATGACAAAGCAAAAACAGGTTTGTCAAAATTCTTATAAATGTATAAAAAGAGGAATACAGAAATATCTTATTTACATAAGAACTCAGACCCTTTGCTATGAGACTCGAAATTGAGCTCAGGTGCATCCGGTTTCCATTGATCATCCTTGAGATGTTTCTACTACTAGATTGGAGACCACCTGTGGTAAATTCAATTGATTGGACATGATTTGGAAAGGCAACACACCTGTCTATATATGGTCCCACAGTTGACAGTGCATGTCAGAGCAAAAACCGAGCCATGAGGTTGAAGGAATTGTCCGTAGAGCTCAGAGACAGGATAGTGTCGAGGCACAGATCTGGGGAAGGGCACCAAAAAATGTCTGCAGCATTGAAGGTCCCCAAGAACAGTGGCCTCCATTCACAGTGTTGAAGGTCCCCAAGAACAATGGCTTCCATTCGCAGCATTGAAGTTCCCCAAGAACAGTGGCCTCCATTCACAGTGTTGAAGGTCCCCAAGAACATAGTGGCCTCCATTCTTAAATGGAAGACGTTTGGAACCACCAAGACTCTTCCTAGAGCTGGCCGCCCGGCCAAATTGAGCAATCGGGGGAGAAGGGCCTTGGTCAGGGAGGTGACCAAGAACTCTATGGTCACTCTGACAGAGCTTCAGAGTTCCTCTGTGGAGATGGGAGAACCTTCCAGAAAGACAACCATCTCTGCACCACTCCACCAATCGGGCCTTTATGGTAGTGGCCAGACGGAAGCCACTCCTCAGTAAAAGGCACATAACAGCCAAGTTAGAGTTTGCCAAAAGGCACCTAAAGGACTCTTAGACCATCAGAAACAAGATTGAACTCTTTGGCCTGAATGTAAAGCGTCACGTCAGGAGGAAACCTGGCACCATCCCTATGGTGAAGCCTGGTGGTGGCAGCATCATGCTGTGGGGATGTTTTTTCAGCAGCAATGGACTGGGAAACTAGTCAGGATCGAGGGAAAGCTGAACAGAGCAAAGTACAGAGAGATCTTTGATGAAAACCTACTAAGGACTAAGGTTCACCTTCCAACAGCACAACGACCCTCAGCACACAGCCAAGACAACGCAGGAGTGGATTCGGGACAAGTCTCTGAATGTCCTTGAGTCGCCCAGCCAGAGCCCGGACTTGAACACGAACTAACATCTCTGGAGAGACCTGAAAATAGCTGTGTTATGCACTGCAGTGCTAGCTAGCTGAAGTCTATGCTTTCAGTACTAGATTCGTTCTCTGATCTCGGCCTAAAATGTACTTGTTGGTCCACCAGCCACTGTGGCAGGTCGATGAAAATATCTACTACTCAGATGTTTTTTATAAATAATTCTCCATCATTACATAACAAAAACAAAAAGGACGTTTCTTAAAACAATATTATTTTATTATTATAATAAAGTCATGTGGTATATTGCTACATTTCATTTTTTTTTTATTATAACCTGAGTCTTTTAACCAAAATATGAGATGAGACAAAAATTGTTCAGCTACCCCTTTAAGGGCGAGAGGTTACCACTCGAGTCACCGTGTGTGAGACACGAGGACAATGTCAAACTTTGTAGACTTTCGAACAATTAGACCAACAACTTTCATGTCTGTGCAGAGAGACATACGATTCCTATTGCTTTGTGCGATCAGCAGCTATGAAACAAAAGAGTAGACATACTTTGAAAACAGCTACTGCAGCAATAAATTGCAACACGCACGTACTTGACTTTTGACTATTTATATTCACAAACGTAACGCACTGTAGAGCAAATTGACCACCCGTCAATAGACATTCTTAACGAGCAATACCTAAATCTACCCGCCAAATTTGGTGGGTGGCGGGGTGTTCTTTATGCACTCTCTCTAATGCTTTGATTGAGTGAACAACGTCAGTTCATACTGCAAGAGCTCTGATAGGTTGGAGGACGTCCTCCGGAAGTTGTCATAATTACTGTGTAAGTCTATGGAAGGGGGTGAGAACCAGAAGCCTCCCAGGTTTTGAATTTACAGTTGAAGTTTACATACACCTAGGTTCATTTTTCCGAACAATTTGTTTACACGGACAGATTACCTCACTTGTAATTCACTGTATCACAATTCCAGTGGGTCAGAAGTTTACATACACGAAGTTGACTGTGCCTTTAAACAGCTTGGAATATTCCAGAAAATGACATCATGGCTTTAGAAGCTTCTGACCCCAGAAAAACACCACGTGGTATAGAGGCCCTGGATGGCAGAGAGACCCAGTGATGTACTGGTCCGTACGGACTACCCTCTGTAGCGCCTTGCGGTCGGATGCCAGTTACCAAACCAATGAGCAGTAGCCTACACAAACCCCCTGGTCCCATGGTTTCATTCTATAGCCCGGTAAGCATGGTTTCATTCTATAGCCCGGTAAGCATGGTTTCATTCTATAGCCCGGTAAGCATGGTTTCATTCTATAGCCCGGTAAGCATGGTTTCATTCTATAGCCCGGTAAGCATGGTTTCATTCTATAGCCCGGTAAGCATGGTTTCATTCTATAGCCCGGTAAGCATGGTTTCATTCTATAGCCCGGTAAGCATGGTTTCATTCTATAGCCCGGTAAGCATGGTTTCATTCTATAGCCCGGTAAGCATGGTTTCATTCTAAAGCCCGGTAAGCATGGTTTCATTCTATAGCCCGGTAAGCATGGTTTCATTCTATAGCCCGGTAAGCATGGTTTCATTCTATAGCCCGGTAAGCATGGTTTCATTCTATAGCCCGGTAAGCATGGTTTCATTCTATAGCCCGGTAACCATGGCTACATGGTTTCATTCTATAGCCCGGTAAGCATTGTTTCATTCTATAGCCCGGTAACCATGGCTACATGTTGTCTCTTTCAGCTTCACAGTCAGGCAGTGTGTGTGTGTGACCTATGAGGACAAGCACTGTTGTAGTAATCCCATAACCTTACTAATGACCTCAGTTACTGTTCTACAAACCTCTGAGGGCAAAGAGTCGAGCTGGGTTCACTCTCAGATTCAATTCACCTCAAGAGTCGAGTTGCCTCTCACTCCGAAGAGATTCAATTCATCTCAGGTTTCCTTTCAAGTGTCAACAATGCCGAGTAGGCCCCACTTCACTTAGAGAACGACTACACATAAAAACATGGCTTTTTGTCACAAACCTTATCCACTTAGCCTAACACACAAAGCCCGATCTCACAACAGCCGACACTTGCCCTCTGCCTCAGATACCTGTATTCAGTCCTTCCTACAGCCTGGGATTGTTGTGAATGCAAGCCGCTCCTGAAACATAAAAGCAGCAGTGGCTAGAATGCCCAGAGGAGGTTCATTTCAATAATTCTGTCAAACCACAACGAACTCTGGCAGGAGAGCACAAGCAATGAACTGAACTCCATCTCTGGGACTGACTGAGGTGATGTGGGAAGAAGAGAGGAACTCCGTCTCAAATCAAATTTGATTTGTCGCAAGCGCCGAATACAACAAGTGTAGACCTTACAGTAAAATGCTTAGTTACAGGCCCTTAATCAACAGTGTTAAGTAAAAAATGTCAAATAAAAGTATCAAATAATTAAACAGCAGCAGTAAAATAATAAGTGAGGTTATATACAGTGTATTACGGTACAGAGTAAATGTGGAGGCTATATACAGGGTATTACGGTACAGAGTCAATGTGGAGGCTATATACAGTGTATTACGGTACAGAGTAAATGTGGAGGCTATATACAGGGTATTACGGTACAGAGTCAATGTGGAGGCTATATACAGGGGGAACCGGTACAGAGTCAATGTGGAGGCTATATACAGGGGGTACCAATGGGAGGCTACAGAGTCAATATGGAGGCTATATACAGGGGGTACCGGTACAGAGTCAATGTGGAGACTATATACAGGGGTCAATGTGGAGGCTACCGGTACAGAGTCAATGTGGAGGCTATATACAGGGGGAACCGGTACAGAGTCAATGTGGAGGCTATATACAGGGGGTACCGGTACAGAGTCAATATGGAGGCTATATACAGGGGGTACCGGTACAGAGTCAATATGGAGGCTATATACCTGTACCGGTTGCTGTGCGGTAGCAGAGAGAACAGTCTATGACTAGGGTGGCTGGAGTCTTTGACAATTTTTAGAGCCTTCCACTGACACGGCCTGGTATAGAGGTCCTGGATGTCAGGAAGCTCGACCCCAGTGATGTACTGGGCTGTACACACTACCTTCTGTAGTGCCTTGTGGTCGGAGGCCGAGCAGTTGCCATGCCAGGCTGACTGAGGGGATGTGTGAAGAAGATCGGATCAGAATGACTGGAACCCTGACTGAGTCATAATAACAACATCGCTAGCAGGGCCTGTGTCCTCAATGGCACCCTATTCCCTACATAGTGCACTGCTTTTGACGAGGGTCCACAGGGCTGTGGTCAAAAGTAGTGTGCTATGTAGGGAATAGGGTGTGATTCAGGACACAACTCATGACTGAGTCATAACAAGCATCACTATCAAGACTAGAGGCTGAAGAGAAGCGGAAATATATACTTCAGGGATTACAGACGACATCGCCACACAGCCACATGTCATTCCATGGACTAGTCTAGTACTGGGCCTGTCCTCTGCCGAGGCTCCATTACACAACAACACAGTTTTTGGGAATACTGAACTAGTATAATTCTAAGAATTGACCAGTCAGCTGGTCAACAAAGACTTGTAAATCTCCTAATGGAACTGGGTAGGAACACGTCGTTTCCATGGAACTGGGTAGGAACACGTCGTTTCCATGGAACTGGGTAGGAACATGTCGTTTCCATGGAACTGGGTAGGAACACGTCGTTTCCATGGAACTGGGTAGGAACAACGGGTAGGAACACGTTTTCCATGGAACTGGGTAGGAACACGTCGTTTCCATGGAACTGGGTAGGAACACGTCGTTTCCATGGAACTGGGTAGGAACACGTCGTTTCCATGGAACTCGGTAGGAACACGTCGTTTCCATGGAACTGGGTAGGAACACATCGTTTCCATGGAACTCAAACATGTTGACTGTATTATTGGTTCATGCCACAGACTTCAGGTTCATTCAGTACCGTGTACAAAACAACATGGATGAGACATGAAGGTAGGGGCAGAACAATAAACAGAGAGAGAGGGAGCTGGCGGACCGTGAGATGCCCGTAACCTACGCTAAGACACAGAGATCACTGATAGGCTACCCAAACTGACCTAGCTTTGATATGAAAAGGACGAGCGTCAGTCTGTGATCTAAGATCAGTTTGAGAGTGAAAAATGAGGGCAGGAAGTGGGCTTGACCTTTTCATTTGATCCCAGGTGTGAAGAGAAGCCATGCAGCATATGGCTGGGGAGCGAGTACAGTTAACCTATAGCTTGCTGAGTGAGCAGGGGGGGGACATTAACACGAGCATCAACCAACAGTGTGGGGTCTTTTTAACAACCCTACCCTCCCCGACACACAGCCACAACCACAGACAGCACCTTAAACAAACCCACCCAACACCCCTCCCCCAACATCCCACGCACCAACGACATGCAAAGAAGTCGCTTTGTTGAACAAGGGGATGGTGGCTGGAAGGGGGTGGAGGCAGGTTTTGGGAGTGGGGACTGTGGGGGGTCTTGGATAGTTAAGTGGCTTCACTGCAGTTGAATTGTGTTTTCAAATGAAATAAAAACTTTTCTTTTTTTACAAGGGGAAACCCAGCTGACCAATGTATCTACACAACCTCAGTGCTACAGATTATTCTAGAAATCTAGTCATTGATGTTGAGACAGGAGTTTTAAATTGGAACGTCACCACGTGGAATTCTGTGATCAAAAGCTTCTGCTTAGCAACCAATCAGAGTGGAGAGGTGCTGAGCTGCGTAGAATAGTATGGCCTTCCTCAGTGTGTGTCCAGAGTCCCTGTTGTTGGCATCTCTCGCTCTCTCTCTCACACACACACACACACACACACACACACACACACAATGAGAAGGGACAAACACAGAGCCGGCCAGTACAGGATGTCAGAACCACCTAGATACACACTGACAAGGCCGCACCTGAGACCGTCCAAAGGCCTCGCTTGCTTTCACCACACTGTCGTACAAAACCCACACACTCACTATCACAGGTCTACACACCATCGAACAAGACCTTCACACTATCACACGAGAGCTACGCTACACAGCTTTCACAGGTCTACCAACAACAAACAAACAAAAAAAAAACACCCCACCGGCCAACACTTCTCACACGCTGCTGGGATCATACCATTTGAATAAGAATGAGAGGCATGTTTTTCACCAGTGAGAGGGAGGGGTGTAAAGTACACAGGCAGGCAGGCTCATTGGCCCAGGCCCCAGGATGCAGCCGGAGTGTCACACTCCATAGGCACTAGGCCAGACCGAGGGCATTGCACCGGGGGGGGCTAGTATGTTTTCAGTTGCAAGTTGTTCATGCTGATCAGTACACAGAGGGATCAATGATTTCGCCAGCTAACTTGCCAAAATATCATTCAATTGTATTTTTTATTTTGAAAGATAAACTTGAAAATGACCATTGTCTCTTTGACTCAACAACCAAAAACACATATCGGAGTTTAGTTTTATGAATGAACCAAAACATCTAGTTAGTAGTATACCCCCCCACCCTGATCTTAGATCTACCTGGAGGACAAAAAGGTATCAATCCATCTCAATCTCCTTGAAGGGGGAGAAAGAATTGCTGCGTTTGTCAGATTTCCCCAGGTGGAAGGAACAGGATCACAACACACAAATGTTTAGAACCCCCCAAACACAGTCAGCATAGTCAGCAACAAGTTGGACACCTTTTTGAGGCCACAAACTGGATGGGGCCTGAACTGGGTAACCAATCAATGAGTTACTGAGGAAGGGTGAAGGCCTACAGCAAAGCTGCTGAATGTAAAAGATGAACTGTCATTTAGCTTTGAAGAGTCCAATAGCATAGACGCCAATTATAGCTTATAGACCATTTAGGACCATGTTGTAAATTGCCATGGAATTTAGCCGCACAGATAATGTACTTTAGACAGAGGGCTGAGTTCCAATGGTTTAGCCTAGATTGCAAACAGAGTTTCAGTTTCAGAGGTGTCATTTATCAAGAGCATCACATGATGAGACACGGTCAAGAATGCAAGTGACCAAATAAAAAGTTTTCATAAATCACAATCTCACTATCTCTAGTCTAAACTAAGATACATTTGAACGTCTGCTGGTAATACAAAGTGTGATACAATGTTGCTACTGTACTTGTGCCAAGTTGTGCCGTTTTTTGATACAATGTTCACCCTGATAGCATTAAGTAGCAACATTGTGGCACTGAGTGTGAGTGAGTGGGGTGCTCAAGCTTATTAAGGTTTAGCTTAGCTAGTTAGCTTTAGCCCATATTTTTCTCCTTGGAAAATAGTTATTGTAGCTACTCAGACAACTAAGTAACTATCATAACTTGTGAACCTATCAAGAGAGTCAAGGTTACTGTTATCTATCTTCATGATCGATCATTACCTGTAGTAATAGACATCACACTTGCCAGCACTGAGTCCTGACTTCCGGATCACTTCTTCTTTTTTCCAACCCGGTGGCAGAGAGGGGCAATCCATCCTCTTCTTCTCCATAATCATCTAGCAATACTTTATAATTTGGGAATCACCCCCAATCGTTATTCAAGACCGACGATATAGCTAAAGGTTAATAAATACAGCTGACCTGGCGATCTAACGTGAACCTAAAAGCTACCCAGGGAATCCGTATCAACTGCTGAACTACTTGAAACCAGCGCGAAAACTAGTAACTTCTTATTTCCGCGTTTTGTATCGAGGACTTTCGGTAGATAGATAGAAAAATCGTTGGTTTGACAGGTTTTCCCTCTTTGATTTTCAATTATACAACTATGAGAAATGGTATGTCGGTCCTCGACCGCGGCGGTGGCAGTGACGGTGAGATATTGCAGCACTTCCCACACACTGACCCAGCGCCCGGTAACCGCACCGCTCGCTACAGCAACGCCCCGCCTATCTGGAACGTCCCGTCACTTCTCGCTTCCCCCATTAGAGATCCTATTTCCAATTCCTAATTCTATACGGGGTTCCTCCCCTTCCTAGGCGGTGATGCAACATTTACAACATTCAGTAAAATATGAACCTAAAATTTTTTTTTTTTTTTTTAAGTTATCAAGTTGAACCGTTTATTTTTGAAAATTCTTCAATTTGACTGTTTCTGTAAATCTTAGCATTGGCTTATACATATCCGTGTGATGTAGGGGGTGACGAGAGTGGAGCAACACCAAGGCTCTAAAGATGCATCTCCTCTTTAAACTCCTCCCGATTATAAAACGTGCACCATAATTATATTTAATAAATGGTGTACTTTTTTGTTTTTTCCTGAGAATACAGAAAAGTTCCTATCAAATGATCTGAAAGGTGTAGTTGTGTGGTCAGACGTGCCACTGAGGCGGCCTGCAGCAAAGCAACCTTCTGTATAGTTACTCACACAGAATTCTAACTCCATTGACAGCATAGTCTTAGGCAGTCTTCAAAATGCCGATTTCTTATATTCAATTCATTCTACATTTTCATCATGTCACCATTTCAGATCATGTCACCATCTTGTCTTTAAATAGCTTCGCTCTCGCGGCACACTCAAAACTATTTCTAACTGAAACCCAACCGCCTGGCCGAATAGTGGTAAAGGAGATACCATGGGAGATACCATGGGAGATACCATACCATAGAAGATACCATGGGAGATACCATACCATAGAAGATACCATGGGAGATACCATACCATAGAAGATACCATGGGAGATACCATACCATAGACGATACCATGGGAGATACCATAGAAGATGCCATGGAAGATACGATACCATGGGAGATATCATAAAGATACCATGGGAGATACCATACCATGGGAGATACCATACCATGGGAGATACCATACCATGGGAGATACTATGGTAGATACCATGGGAGATACCATACCATAGAAGATACCATGGGAGATACCATACCATAGAAGATACCATGGGAGATACCATACCATAGACGATACCATGGGAGATACCATAGAAGATGCCATGGAAGATACGATACCATGGGAGATATCATAAAGATACCATGGGAGATACCATACCATGGGAGATACCATACCATGGGAGATACCATACCATGGGAGATACCATACCATGGGAGATACTATACCATGGGAGATACTATGGTAGATACCATGGGAGATACCATACCATAGAAGATACCATGGGAGATACCATAAAGATACCATGGGAGATACCATACCATGGGAGATACCATGGACGATACGATACCATGGGAGATACTATGGTAGATACCATACCATGGGAGATACCATACCACGGGAGATACCATAGAAGATACCATGGGAGATACCATACCATGGGAGATACCATACCATGGGAGATACTATGGTAGATACCATGGGAGATACCATACCATGGGAGATACCATACCATGGGAGATACTATGGTAGATACCATGGGAGATACCATACCATAGAAGATACCATGGGAGATACCATAAAGATACCATGGGAGATACCATACCATGGGAGATACCATGGACGATACGATACCATGGGAGATACTATGGTAGATACCATACCACGGGAGATACCATAGAAGATACCATGGGAGATACCATACCATGGGAGATACCATACCATGGGAGATACCATGGAAGGGGGAGGTAGTCGTAGACTTTGATAGTGTTTTACTTTTCTAAAGCACCAATTTTGTGAAGTCTGCCTGCATGGCCACCTGGGTCGTATTCATTAGTGCACACCGTCACAAAATCATTTTGTTAAAAATAAGTGTTTTTTAGGGAGTAGATCAGCTTTAATATTGTAGCTTCCATCAATGTAATTGTCTTCAGCTTGAGGTCACAAACTGATGTCCAGACATTCTCCTTCAGGATTCTTTGGTAGAGAGCAGAATTCATGGTTCCATCAATCACAGCAAGTTGTCCAGGTCCTGAAGACCATCACACCACCATATTGGACTGTTGGTATGATGCTCTTTTTCTGGAATACTGTGTTACTATAACGCCAGATGTAACGGGACGCACACCTTCCAAAAAGTTCAACTTTTGTCTCATCAGTCCACAGAATATTTTCCCAAAAGTCTTGGGGATCATCAAGATGTTTTTTGCCAAAAGTGAGATGAGCCTTTATGTTATTTTTGGTCAGCAGTGGTTTTCACCTTGGAACACTGTCATGGATGCCATTTTTGCCCAGTCTCTTTCTTATGGTTGAGTCATGAACACTGATCTTAACTGAGGCAAGTGAGGCCTGCAGTTCTTTAAAATGTTGTTGTGGGTTCTTGTGTGACCTCTTGGATGAGTCATCGCTGCGCTCTTAGGGCGATTTTGGTCGGCCGGCCACTCCTGGGAAGGTTCACCACTGTTCCAAATGTTCTCCGTTTGTGGATAATGTCTCTCAACGTGGTTCGCTGGAGTCCCAAAGCTTTAGAAATGGCTTTGTAACCCTTTCCACACTGATAGATGTCAATTCCTTTATTTCTCATCTGTTCCTGAATTTCTTTGGACCGCGGCATGATGTCTTGCTTTTTGAGATCTTTTGCTTTTGTCCTACTTCACTTTGTCAGACAGGTTCTATTTAAGAAACGTGGAAAAAAACAAAACAGTCCTATCTGGTGCCACAAAGACAGGAACAATCACCCACAAAACCCAACACAAAACAGGCTACCTAAACATGGTTCCCAATCAGAGACAATGACTATGTAAACACCCTGGTAGGTTTATTAATAACCTGAACCAGATCATCCTATCATCCTATTTTTCCAATTTAACTGAAGAAAATAAGAACAACCCCCAAAAAACGTTTGATACTGTCGTAAAGCAGCCAAGAGAGGAATGGCTTTCACTTCAGCAGTGATAAATTCATGAACTTCTTCGATGAAAAGATCATGATCATTGGAAAGCAAATAACAGACTCCTCTTTAAATCTGCATATTCCTCCAAAGCTCAGTTGTCCTGAGTCTGCACAACACTGCCAGGACCTGGGATCAAGGGAGACACTCAAGTTTTTTAATCCTATATATCTTGACACAATGATGAAAATAATCATGGCCTCTAAACTTTTAAGCTGTGTACTGGACCCTATTCCAACTAAACTACTGAAAGAGCTGCTTCCTGTGCTTGGCCCTCCTATATTGAACATAATAAACGGCTCTCTATCCACCGGATGTGTACCAGACTCACTAAAAGTGAAGGTAATAAAGCCTCTCTTGAAAAGCCAAACCTTGACCCAGAAAATATAAAAACTGTCAGCCTATATCGTATCTCCTCTCAAAATAAATTGAAAAGGCTGTTGCGCAGCAACTCACTGCCTTCCCGAAGACAAACAATGTATACGAAGCGCTTCAGTCTGGTTTTAGACCCCATCATAGTACTGAGACGGTGGCAAATTACCTTTTAATGACGTCAGACTGAGGCTCTGCATCTGTCCTCGTGCTCCTAGACCTCAATGTTGCTTTTGATACCATCGATCACCACATTATTTTGTAAAGATTAGAAACCCAAATTGGTATAGATCTTATCTGTCGGAAAGATATCAGTTTGTCTCTGTAGATGGTTTGTCCTCTGATGGTTTGTCCTCCATCTTCCTCAAGGTTCCGTTTAAGGACCACTATTGTTTTCACTATATATTTGACCTCTTGGGGATGTCATTCGGAAACATAATGTTAACTTTCACTGCTATGCGGATGACACACAGCTGTACATTTCGATGAAACATGGTGAAGCCCCAAAATTGTCCTCGCTAGAAGCATGTGTTTCAGACATAAGGAAGTGGATGGCTGCAAACTTTCTACTTTTAAACTCGGGCAAAACAGAGATGCTTGTTCTAGGTCCCAAGAAACAAAGAGATCTTCTGTTGAATCTGACAATTAATCTTGATGGTTGTACAGTGGTCTCAAATAAAACTGTGAAGGACCTCGGTGTTACTCTGGACCCTGATCTCTCTTTTGCCGAACATATCAAGAATATTTCTAGGACAAGCATTTTTGCCATCTTCGTAACATTGCAAAAATCTGAAACTTTCTGTCCAAAAGTTACGCAGAAAAATGTATCCATGCTTTTGTCACTTCTAGGTTAGACTACTGCAATGCTCTACTTTCCGGCTACCCGGATAAAGCACTAAATAAACTTGAGTTAGTGCCAAACACGACTGTTTGAATCTTGACTAGAACCAAAAAATGTGATCATATCACTCCAGTGCTAGCCCCTCTACACGGGCTTCCTGTTAAGGCTAGGGTTGATTTCAAGGTTTTACTGCTAACCTAAAAAGCATTACATGGGCTTGCTCCTACCTATCTTTCCAATTTGGTCCTGCCATACATACCTACACGTACGCTAAGGTCACAAGACGCAGGCCTCCTTACTGTCCCTAGATTTTCTATGCAAACCGCTGGAGGCAGGGCTTTCTTCTATAGAGCTCAATTTTTATGGAATGGTCTGCCTATCCATCTGAGAGACGCAGACTCGGTCTCAACCTTTAAGTCTTTATTGAAGACTCATCTCTTCAGTAGGTCCTATGATTGAGTGTAGTCTGGCCCAGGAGTGTGAAGGTGAACGGAAAGGCACTGGAGCAATGAACTGCCCTTGGGATTCTCCACTGGGATTCTCTGCCTCTGACCCTGTTACAGGGGCTGAGTCACTGGTTTACTGTTGCTCTTCCATGCCGTCCCGGGGAGGGGTGCGTCACTTGAGTGGGTTGAGTCACTGAAGTGATCTTCCTGTCCGGGTTGGCACCCCCCCTCAGGTTCGTGCCGTTGGGGAGATCTTTGTGGGCTATACTCGGCCTTGTCTCAGGATAGCAGGTTGGTGGTTGAAGATATCCCTCTAGTGGTGTGGGGGCTGTGCTTTGGCAAAGTGGGTGGGTTTATATCCTGCCTGTTTGAAACTGTCTGGGGGTATCGTCGGATGGGGCCACAGTGTCTCCCGACCCCTCCTGTTTCAGCCGCCAGTATTTATGCTGCAACAGTTTATGTGTCGGAGGGCTAGGGTCAGTCTGTTATATCTGGAGTATTTCTCCTGCCTTATCCAGTGTTCTGTGTGAATTTAAGCATGCTCTCTAATTCTCTCTTTTTTTCTCTTTTTCTCTCTTTCTCTCTCTCTCTCTTTCTCTTTCTCTTGGAGGACCTGAGCCCTAGGACCATGCCTCAGGATTACCTGGCATGATGACTCCTTGCTGTCCCCAGTCTACCTGGCCGTGCTGCTGCTCCAGTTTCGACTGTTCTGCCTGCAGCTATGGAACCCTGACCTGTTCACTGGATGTGCTACCTGTCCCAGAACTGCTGTTTTCAACTCTGTGGAGATAGCAGGAGCGGTAGAGATACTCTGAATGATCGGCTATGAAAAGCCAACTGACATTTACTGCTGAGGTGCTGACCTGTTGCACCCTCTACAGCCACTGTGATTATTATCTGACCCTGTTGGTCATCTATGAACATTTGAACATCTTGGCCATGTTCTGTTATAATCTCCACCCGGCACAGCCAGAAGAGGCCTGGCCACCCCCCATAGCCTGGTTCCTCTCTAGGTTTCTTCCTAGGTCTTGGCCTTTCTAGGGAGTTTTTCCTAGCCACGGTGCTTCTACACCTGCATTGCTTGCTGTTTGGGGTTTTAGGCTGGGTTTCTGTACAGCACTTTGTGACATCAGCTGATGTACGAAGGGCTATATAAATATATTTTGATTGAAATTTGATTGATTACAGGCACTGGTTACAGTGAGAAGCTTCCTCTTGAGCTGACAGCTTGATGAAAACCAGTCAATAAGAAAGAAGACCTCTCTGTTTACATGAAAAACTATCAAGCATTTTCACACATATAATTTAGATACTGACTGTTGGCACTTGGTGGCCTATAGCAACACCCCAAAATAATAGGCTTTAGATGTGTGAACCTGCAACCACAACACTTCAATAACACTTGACATGAGATTTTCTCTAAGCATTACAGGGATATGGCTCTGAATATATACAGCAACACCTCCCCCATAAGATCCTCTCTAAGCATTACAGGGATATGGCTCTGAATATATACAGCAACTCCTCCCCCACAAGCATGTCTGTCTCTTCTACAGATGTTATATCTCTGTATTGCTACTGCTGTATCATCAAATGTATTATCTAAATTAATCTCAGAAATGGCTAATAGATTAATGTTATCTGATTATTATTATCAAGTTATTGATTTCTACGAACCTTATTATTTCTAAGGCTGAATTCACCAGTATTTGGACAAAACACTTGAAGCTATTCTCTTGTAACAACTGCGTGTAGAACTCTTTTTGTTCGTCTAAAATCAAAAAATATCACTTGTGATAGAAAGATACCACTGTCCTCAACTTCCGCCGGCTTTGGTCTTCAAATCAAACTTCATTGGTCACATGGTTAGCAGATGTTATTGGTCACACGGTTAGCAGATGTTATTGGTCACATACACATGGTTAGCAGATGATATTGGTCACATGGTTAGCAGATGTTATTGGTCACACGGTTAGCAGATGTTATTGGTCACACGGTTAGCAGATGTTATTGGTCACATACACATGGTTAGCAGATGTTATTGGTCACACGGTTAGCAGATGTTATTGGTCACATACACATGGTTAGCAGATGATATTGGTCACATGGTTAGCAGATGTTATTGGTCACACGGTTAGCAGATGTTATTGGTCACACGGTTAGCAGATGTTATTGGTCACACGGTTAGCAGATATTATTGGTCACACGGTTAGCAGATATTATTGGTCACACGGTTAGCAGATGTTATTGGTCACATACACATGGTTAGCAGATGTTATTGGTCACACGGTTAGCAGATGTTATTGGTCACATACACATGGTTAGCAGATGTTATTGGTCACATACACACGGTTAGCAGATGTTATTGGTCACATACACATGGTTAGCAGATGTTATTGGTCACATACACATGGTTAGCAGATGTTATTGGTCACACGGTTACAGATGTTATTGGTCACATACACACGGTTAGCAGATGTTATTGGTCACATGCACATGGTTAGCAGATGTTATTGGTCACATACACATGGTTAGCAGATGTTATTGGTCACATGGTTAGCAGATGTTATTGGTCACATACACATGGTTAGCAGATGTTATTGGTCACATACACATGGTTAGCAGATGTTATTGGTCACACGGTTAGCATATGTTATTGGTCACATACACACGGTTAGCAGATGTTATTGGTCACATACACATGGTTAGCAGATGTTATTGGTCACACGGTTAGCAGATGTTATTGGTCACATACACATGGTTAGCAGATGTTATTGGTCACATACACACGGTTAGCAGATGTTATTGGTCACATACAGTGGGGCAAAAAAGTATTTAGTCAGCCACCAATTGTGCAAGTTCACCCACTTAAAAAGATGAGAGAGGCCTGTAATTTTCATCATAGGTACACTTCAACTATGACAGACAAAATGATTTAAAAAATCCAGAAAATCATATTGTAGGATTTTTAATGAATTTATTTACAAATTATGGTGGAAAATAAGTATTTGGTCACCTACAAACAAGCAAGATTTCTGGCTCTCACAGACCTGTAACTTCCTATTTAAGAGGCTCCTCTGTCCTCCACTCGTTACCTGTATTAATGGCACCTGTTTGAACTTGTTATCATTATAAAAGACACCTGTCCACAACCTCAAACAGTCACACTCCAAACTCCACTATGGCCAAGACCAAAGAGCTGTCAAAGGACACCAGAAACAAAATTGTAGACCTGCACCAGGTTGGGAAGGCTGAATCTGCAATAGGTAAGCAGCTTGGTTTGAAGAAATCAACTGTGGGAGCAATTATTAGGAAATGGAAGACATACAAGACCACTGATAATCTTCCTCGATCTGGGGCTCCATGCAAGATCTCACCCCGTGGGGTCAAAATGATCACAAGAACGGTGAGCAAAAATCCCAGAACCACACGGGGGGACCTAGTGAATGACCTGCAGAGAGCTGGGACCAAAGTAACAAAGCCTACCAGCAGTAACACACTACGCCGCCAGGGACTAAAATCCTGCAGTGCCAGACGTGTCCCCCTGCTTAAGCCGGGTGGTTGTTGTCCTTGATGATCTTTTTGGCCTTCCTGTGACATCAGGTGCTGTAGGTGTTCTGGAGGGCAGGTAGTTTGCCCCCGGTGATGCGTTGTGCAGACCGCACCACCCTCTGGAGAGCCTTGCGGTTGAGGGTGGTGCAATTGCCGTACCAGGCGGTGATTCTGCCAAACTACCTGCCCTCCAGGACACCTACACCACCCGATGCTACAGGAAGGCCATAAAGATCATCAAGGACATCAACCACCCGAGCCACTGCCTGTTCACCCCGCTGTCATCCAGAAGGCGAGGTCAGTACAGGTGCATCAAAGCTGGGACCGAGAGACTGAAAAACAGCTTCTATCTCAAGGCCATCAGACTGTTAAACATCCACCACTAACATTGAGTGGCTGCTGCCAACACACTGTCAATGACACTGACTCAACTCCAGCCACTTTAATAATGGGAATTGATGGGAAATTATGTAAATATATCACTAGCCACTTTAAACAATGCTACCTTATATAATGTTACTTACCCTACATTATTCATCTCATATGCATACGTATATACTGTACTCTATATCATCGACTGCATCCTTATGTACTACATGTATCACTAGCCACTTTAACTATGCCACTTTGTTTACATACTCATCTCATATGTATATACTGTACTCGATATCATCTACTGTATCTTGCCTATGCTGCTCTGTACCATCACTCATTCATATATCCTTATGTACATATTCTTTATCCCCTTACACTGTGTATAAGACAGTAGTTTTTTGGAATTGTTAGTTAGATTACTTGTTCGTTATTACTGCATTGTCGGAACTAGAAGCACAAGCATTTCGCTACACTCGCATTAACATCTGCTAACCATGTGTATGTGACAAATAAAATTTGATTTGATTTGATTTGATTAGCAACGTAGGTTGCACTGTTACTCCTCACAGTTACAGACAGGGCAGGTCACAGGGAAGATTGAATACAACAAACAGCAGGGATCTATACAACCACAAACCCGGGCCAATAAGCGATCTCAGCTTCAACCACGTTGCGGGCTGCGTTCAAGTCCTCAAGAAAACCCCTCTAGCTTGATATGCAGCTAGCTAGCAGCTAAGCTAGCTGCAACGCCAAATAGCTCCTCAGACCCATCCTTGGTCGGCAGGATCACCGAACAGCGACTAGCAGTCCCTGCAATTGATGCCAACTGCATCATGGGATCCAAACTGAAAAGTTAGCTAGCTTTTTATTTTTTTATTTTATTTTTATTTAACCAGGTAGGCTAGTTGAGAACAAGTTCTCATTTGCAACTGCGACCTGGCCAAGATAAAGCATAGCAGTGTGAACAGACAACACAGAGTTACACATGGAGTAAACAATTAACAAGTCAATAACACAGTAGAAAAAAAAGGGGAGTCTATATACATTGTGTGCAAAAGGCATGAGGAGGTAGGCGAATAATTACAATTTTGCAGATAAACACTGGAGTGATAAATGATCAGATGGTCATGTACAGGTAGAGATATTGGTGTGCAAAAGAGCAGAAAAGTAAATAAATAAAAACAGTATAGGGATGACGTAAGTAAAAATGGGTGGGCTATTTACCGATAGACTATGTACAGCTGCAGCGATCGGTTAGCTGCTCAGATAGCAGATGTTTGAAGTTGGTGAGGGAGATAAAAGTCTCCAACTTCAGCGATTTTTGCAATTCGTTCCAGTCACAGGCAGCAGAGAACTGGAACTAAAGGCGGCCAAATGAGGTGTTGGCTTTAGGGATGATCAGTGAGATACACCTGCTGGAGCGCGTGCTACGGGTGGGTGTTGCCATCGTGACCAGTGAACTGAGATAAGGCGGAGCTTTACCTAGCATGGACTTGTATATGACCTGGAGCCAGTGGGTCTGGCGACGAATATGTAGCGAGGGCCAGCCGACTAGAGCATACAGGTCGCAGTGGTGGGTGGTATAAGGTGCTTTAGTGACAAAACGGATGGCACTGTGATAAACTGCATCCAGTTTGCTGAGTAGAGTGTTGGAAGCAATTTTGTAGATGACATCGCCGAAGTCGAGGATCGGTAGGATAGTCAGTTTTACTAGGGTAAGCTTGGCGGCGTGAGTGAAGGAGGCTTTGTTGCGGAATAGAAAGCCGACTCTAGATTTGATTTTCGATTGGAGATGTTTGATATGAGTCTGGAAGGAGAGTTTACAGTCTAGCCAGACACCTAGGTACTTATAGAGGTCCACATATTCAAGGTCGGAACCATCCAGGGTGGTGATGCTAGTCAGGCGTGCGGGTGCAGGCAGCGAATGGTTGAAAAGCATGCATTTGGTTTTACTAGCGTTTAAGAGCAGTTGGAGGCCACGGAAGAAGTGTTGTATGGCATTGAAGCTCATTTGGAGGTTAGATAGCACAGTGTCCAAGGACTGTGAGCTTTCAAAACAACAACATTTTCAAAACAACAAAACCGAGCTCTTCCTCGTTCCGCGTTCAACAGGAAGTGACGTGTTTGATTGAGGGGAACAGTGTGACCTTCATGTCTTAAATTAATGATGGACTGTCGTTTCTATTTGCTTATTTGAGCTATTCTTGCCATGATATGGACTTGGTATTTTACCAAATAGGGCTATCTTCTGTATACCACCCCTACCATGTCACAACACAATTGATTGGCACAAACACATTAAGAAGGAAATTAACACCCCACAAATGAACTTGGTAAAAGACCGTCTTCTGTATTCCACCCATACCTTGTCACAACACAACTGGTTGTCTCAAACGCATTAAGAAGGAAATAAGTTCCACAAATGAACCTTTAACAAGGCACACCTGTTAATTGAATTGCATTCCAGGTGACTACCTCATGAAGCTAGTTGAGCAAATGCCAAGAGTGCAAAGCTGTCATCAAGGAAAAGGGTGGATACTTTGAAGAATCTCAAATATAAAATATATTTTGATTTGCTGAACACTTTTTTTAGTTAATACATGATTCTATATATGTTATTTCATAGTTTTGATGTATTCACTATTATTCTTATATTTAGTTTGTTTTTAGTCCTGTCTTCTTCTACCCTCAACCTCTCCCATCCTATTACTGATGTCCTTCCTCTACCCTCAACCTCTCCCATCTATTTCTGATGTCCATCCTCTACCCTCAACCTCTCCCATCTATTACTGATACCCCCCCCAGGCCTTAAAACGCCAATTAAGAAAAAGATTTACGCGGGTGCTACTCTCTGTTATTATCTATGCATAGCCACTTTAATAACTCTACCTACATGTACCCTATTACCGCAATGACCTTAACTAACCGGTGCCCTCTGCACATTGACTCTGTTCCAGTAACCCTCCTGTATATAGTCTAGCTATTGCTATTTTACTGTTGCTTTTTAACTACTTGTTACTTTTATTTCTTATTCTTGTCTTTTTTAAACTGCATCGTTGATTAGGGGATTGTAAGTAAGCATTTCACTGTTGTATTCGACGCACGTGACTAATAAAGTTAGATTTGAAATAACGTAATAATGATCACCATTAAATCAAAATATATTGACAATTCACTGCAATATATTCCAAACTGTACCGCTGTCATTTTGAACATGGATGCCACCTGATTGAACAGTGACGGGGAAGAGGTAGGCTCTCTTCTATGCATAACGATGTGAATGAACATCTCGTCACAGTGGAAGACCTGCAGACCGTCTTGAAGCCTTGTTTTATACCTCGGCGCGTCGAGCCGCTGTGACGTGAAAAACGCATGGAATATTTCCTGTTGGCCAACACATTTACCGCTGTGCTGGGGAGGGTTTCCACCAGTGGATATATCGTTAAAAAAAAATATATATATATTTGTTTAATACTTATTTAATGTTAGGCATAACGTTAGCAGTGTGGTTTAGCTTATGTTTTTTAGGTTTAAAAATCACATTTTAAGATGAGAAATGTGAGAAATGAGCGGGGTTTATGACTTTGTGGTAACTAGTGACGACTGTGTTGGAGCTTGTTATCTACGAACCAACTATAAAGGCGTTTCCGGTAAGTTTATAACACGTTTCCTAATGTTTAAATGATTTACTTAATAGTTTACAAGCAGGTAAAACCGACAAGAGTACGACAACAACAAAAAAGATGACGTTAAACGTTTTTTTGTTTTACAGTCAGCGAGTACAAACTTTTTGGCGTGTTGTTTTTATTTATTTATTTGATTCAGCTTGTTACTAGTCAGATAAACACATGTGTTCTTTACGATCAGTTTATAGTAGTGTAACTTGGATATCTGACTATTTAAAATAAGAAAACTATCTAACTTTACAACATGTTAGTTTGTTTGACAGAATGACTTCCGGACAAGGTGACCTTGTCTTTTCTCCGGAGTCAACCATCACCTCCTTGTTGGCTAGCTCCGGACACCTGAGAGGCACCTTAAGGGACAACGATCCGTCTCTCACCGGCATCAGATACCGGGACCGGGACTATGAATCGGCTACTGAGGCCCTGGAAGCCTACATTGCAGACTTTGACAGAAGCCTGCACACTTCTGAAACTTCTACCGGGAGTCTGCAGCTCCAGAAAAACCTGCTAAGTTCTGCTCTGCCCAGAACCGAGTTCAGGAATAAAGATGGTAAAGATTTAGGTTTTTGTCATCGATTATAAAATGCTTAACTTTTATTTGTCCAAGCTGTTTGAATATGGAGATAAAACATAATACTTTTATCAAGTGGTACTTGGATCTTAATTAATGTACAATAATGAACCACTTTGATTGTATACCATATCATATAATAGTCTTGTCCATGGTTCCCAGTTCTTAGAGAGAGACTAACAGACCGGGAGCTGGACTTCCTGAATCTTCCTGTGGGTTCTGGTCACCGTGGAACCTCAGACTGCATCAGCCTGACCACCGACGATCTGTTGGTGCTCCCATGTGATGGCTCCCTACCCGTGACTCGCACCTCTGCCTTCCTCACCCAGTCTGGGGACTACCCCCTGCGGCAGAGCTCCTACTCTAACTCCTGGTCCTCTAGGAGGCCTAGGCCTAATAGCAGCTCTCATATTAAACGCTGCCTGCACTACTCTGCCCCTCACAACACTCCTCACAAGCTGTACCAGTCCAGAGCTGGAACTCAAGCAGAGGAAACCCAAAAGACAGATCCCTTCACAGGCCCCAGAGTGAAGGGGAGCCTACGGCCCCAGCATGGTCTCTACCACCAGACCACAGACTCCCCTGGTCCTTTCTCCTCCCACCACGATTACCCTCGCTGGCTGACCAGCCAAAAGTCTGAGATGGATTTCTCTGGGGTCACCAGCGTTCCTGACCTGAAGTACCCCGCCTGGCTCCAGGAGTGCGACAATGTTCCCAAAGACATTTCCACCACTAATATAGACTTCTCAGAGTCTCGTAAGAAGACACAGCATAGGGGCTGGGGCCCGACCCAGACCGTGCCTCCCTCCCCTAGACCTCCCTCCTGGCTGGGCGAGCTGGAGGCTTCCTATGAGGAGCTAAAGGAAGGACAGAAGGATAGTAACGGCGGCCATCTTGAGGATGTCTCTGGTTCTGATGATGACAGGCAACAACTTCTCAGAGGAGAGGCTGATCACAGGACACTGAGGGAGTTTAGACTACGGTTTGCAGAGCGGCTAGCTTTAGCTGCAGAGGGAGAACGGAGCACTGATTTCGACGAGCTCTTCAGAGGTAAAATAAACATTCTGCGTGTCTACACAACACCCAGGGTTTGTTTTCATTTGTCCAGACTTAGTCCTCAGTTTACAGTTACACTGGTACAGTTACACTGGTATTGTAAAAGTTGCATAAGAGCCACTGTGTTCTTCACAGGTGATAAGATCGAGAGTTTGATCTTGAAGGCAGAGAAGGTCCTTAACTCACCGTCACTAGGCCTGACCAGCCAGCTGCAGAAGGACATGGGACACAGCCCTGGTGGCTCAGAGGATGTCCTAGAGGCTGATCGCTCTTGGGACAACCCTGCCATCACATTGTGAGTGCTTGTCAAAAGTGGTGACATGTACGAATACATTACAAAGATTAAGTAGGATATGTTTTTTTTAGAATCTACTTTTAGTAAACTCAACTATTATAGAGCTATAATTTTACAGAAGGTGTTGCTAAATTCTCTGCTTCTCTCCCTCTGCAGTAAATCTCCTGTACCTGTAGAGAGAGCAGAAGACACACTGATCACCACAGAGCTTTTCAGAGACAGGAAAGACGAGGTCTGTACAAAATGCTCCTTGATGAGATGATTCCTTAGTCCATGTAAAGTTTTAACAAAGACTTCTGATTTGAGAGATGGATATGTTGTACCTCAGAGCCATGAACTTGAATCCTAACTCCCCCCATCTTCCATGTTGTGCTTGTGCAGGCTGCCTCAGGCTCATGTTCGTCGGGCTACAGCAGCAGGAAACACCCTGGTCCGGTGGAGGCCCTCAAACAAATGCTGTTTAGCCTTCAAGCCGTGGAGCAACAAGTCAGTCTGGAGAATGAAAAGGAAGTAACCTCGGAGAATGGTTCAACACCAACGTTGGAGGACGGCACACAACCACAGATGATAATGGTACTGAGAATGAGATGAATGATGTGTAGACTTCAACTAATCTGGTTTCTAGTTAGGAATCTATTTTTTTTCCTGACATAACTGATGTGAACCAGAGCAGTGATACCATTGTCTGAATTACAGAGGTCCGATGACTATGACACTGCACTTGGTGGACAATCATTAAAGAGGTACAATACTTACACAAACAGATACATTTGGAATAAGACAGTAGACTAAATGTATCTTTTATTTTAAAGACCCATGATAGTCTGTCGCATAAAATCCATTAAATAACGATCTTGTTTTGTTTCAGGGCCTTGCATCACCTTGGGAGATTGAAGAGTCTAGTTGAAGACTCAGCTGGCGGGAAGTCCACATCACAGGAAGGGAAATACTCATAGAAGACCAGCCATATCTTCCTAAGAGGACTTGCATCGTTGTGTTGGTTACGTGAAAATGGTCTGAAAAGCAGAATGTCTAGGTCTTGATTTGGACACTGAACATGGAGGGGCCAAACCAGTAAAATCTCAATGAAGGGGGGAATTTCAGTGTCTTGATTATTCAAACATTATTATTTATTTATTATTCGAACAGCACAAAAATAGTCTGCCATTTAACTACTCTTAATAGCCTAATGTTTGTATTGTAAATAACAGTTTATATTTTATATCTCAAGTGCACATAACATTTGTGAATTCAGTAACGCCTTAAGGCAGTAAGATCTCACAAAACCTGTTTTAATAAAATGAACGTTCACAACAACATGCTTGTTTAGTTGTCTGTTTTTATATAGTGAATTTTAGAGAATCCAAAACGGTAGGAAACCGATTTGTCTGATGAATCATTTAATTTGTATCGAGTGAAGTTAATTCTAAAGACAAGTTTCATGGCGAGCGGAACATGATTTGTTATGCAGTGTGTTTACCAGACTTGGATGTCCAGGTAACTCATTAAAGTACAAGTTAGGGATCTGGGCCAGTAACCACAAAACATCTGTTTTAGTATTAGGTCCCAACTGATCCCAGATCAGCACTCCTACTCTGAGGTGATACTGTTCAGACTTCTCCAGTGGTCAGCCTAATAATATGAGAGCAAATGCATGAAGATCACACCGGGATACTCTGACACGTCATTACTCGCGTTGGCTTCCATAATGCTGTAAGTTTGGATGATTCCAATGTTCTGAGATCTATTGCCCATATTTGGGTCTAGTGAAGTATAACTCGTATTCCATTGGTTGTTGTATTTAGAATCCAGTTGATTTTTATCCCCCGACACAAAAGATCCATAACGACAGGAGAAAACACACTGATACAGGACTATCTACAAATTATTTATTGTCACAATCCACAAGCGATTATACACACATACATGATTAAACAAACAGCCCTTGATCACGAGTTGTAGTACTGCGTCAAAACTGAGAAAAGCCAGAAATGGTTCCACTTCTGCATGGTGTCGGCCTCAGACAGATGTATTGGCCTCTCAAAGTTTCAAATTCTCACAACAACCAGTTCAGATTGTATAGCCACAACTTCTCTACTACATCAAATATAACATGGTCTCTCACATGGACTGAACACCACGTGCAGGTAAGGAATGAGTTAGATTTTATTCTAATTGTTAATATCCTATTATGATTTTCCAAAGCCCTGTTTCATCCATGATATGTTGTTGACTGCCTTAGGTCAGTACAAAGTTAGTTATTTAAGACGAACGCTACTGGAGAATACATCGGCTTCAATAGTGTGATGCTGCATTAAAATGCTTCCCTCCAATGAGGAACCCTCCCTCGAGGCCTTTAAATTTCGACCAATCAGGATTTCTGCGCCAGTAAAGTGCTGAGTTTGATCTTTCCGTCCATGGATGCGGTGAGGCAGGTGCCACAGTCCATGGCAGAGCACCAGTCCACTGTGACCACAGGGGCCTTGTGGCCCCCCAACGGTAGAACCTTCTCCAGACCACTATCACTGGAGCTGTTCAGCTGGTGAAGACAAGACACACACACACACACACACACACACACACACACACACACACACACACACACACACACACACACACACACACACAGAGACTTAGTCAGGGCAACAGCAAAAAAAAAAAAACTCCCTTGCCTTGTTCGTACTCACACTTTTCGATAGCTACTTTTAAAATCAAGGAAAAATGCATTTACTATGACTACGTCTTAAAGATGGAATCCCCATTGACGGAATCCCCATGGTAACCCCAGGAACATTTGTTATCGTTTTGTTCCTGAAAGGAGGAGGAGCCTCTAAGGTAAAAGACTCCGTTGCTCTTACGGGCAGGCAGTGATGATGTCAGAGGGAAAACAAGCTTGTTGTTTCGAAGTATCATCCCCGTTGTTGTTGTTGTTGTTGTCAATCTCACAACAAAAAAAAACAAAAAAAACATGGCACCACTCTGTATTCCAGCTTTAAGATGGACTAAGTCGCTCTGGATAAGAGTGTTCTGCTAAATGACTTATGTAAATGTTGTGCTGGTGCTATACTTACTACACACAGATATTCTGCTTATTGTGTGAGTGGGAGAGGCTCCACTGGCCCGTCACTAAAACACATCTCCTGCATGACATCCAGTCTTAATGAGATCTGTTCACTTCTCAGCAGACTAATATATATATATAAAACGGGTCACAGCCTCAGGAGCAGTTGATGTTCCGTCCCATTACTCGTGGTGTTAAATTCATGCGGTAGTCGACAAATAATAGGTTTCACTCTCAATGCTATTTTTGTATTAGTGATGGGTGAACAGCCACACACACACACACACACACACACACACACAATCCCAATAGCCTTCCACTTAGCCTCCATTTTGAGCGATCCTGCGAGCTGTATGTAAGTGGGAGTGTTGTCCTAATTCAACTTTGAGCGAGGCGTAGTGCCTTTTCAACCCTCCAAACTAAACTTCCTACCGAGTGATACTCAAAACTCCCATGAGGCTCTGCGACCCAAGGCTCGAAAATTGGATACCACTGATCTAGCATATGTTCCGAACGCCTGTAACAGACATCAGAAAAATGAACCTGGTTAAAACTGTACATACAGTATGTTTATATATATATTTTTTGCATTTGTGAAATTAGTTTGATGTGATATGGAAGTGAAAAGGTTTTATGTTTCTATAATCATATCGTACATTGAGAATCGACTGACGTTTTGATGCCCGTTTTGGCTGTCAGTGCCAGTCTCCCTATAAACATAACATATAAGGTCATTGGATGTTAAGGAATAACATCTCAAGTAAAAAAAATAAAAAATCTCACCTAGCTGTTTTTAAAAATCTCAATATCAAATCATTTCTAGGTAACAATTAAGTACCTTACTGTTAATTAAAATGCTTCGTAGCAAAGATACATTTCTCAAGCATGAAATTTGCGAGGACCAAAACTCTTTTCAAACAGTCCTTACACTAAAAGAGCATTATCGTAATTTTAAAAAACAATTTCACAGTATTATTCCAAACTCATCGTAGAAATATTTATTAGGTACACCCAATCTAGTACCAGGTCGGACCCCACATTTGCCTCCAGAACAGCTTGCATTCTTTGGAGAATGGAAACGTTGCTCAATTGGTATCAAGGGACCTAATGCATGCAAGGAAAACATTCCCCACACCATCACACCACCGCCATCAGCCTGTACTGTTGACACCAGTCAGGATGAGGCCATGGATGCCAAATCCTGACTCTGCCATCAGCATGACGCAACAGGAACTGGGATTTGTCGGACCAGGCCATGTTTTTCCTCTCCTCAATGGTCCAGTGTTGGTGATGCCCACTGGAGCCTCTCGTTCTTGTTGTTAGCTGATAGGAACCCTGGTGTGGTCATCTGCTGCAAATAGCCAATCTGTGACGATGATGAGTTGTACTGCACCGATATTTGCTTGTTTTTGGCTCGCCTGTTAGCTTGGGATCTACCTGCGCCTTCACTGCTGAGCTGACTCCAGCAGCGGCTTCGTCGTCGAGTTCGGCTCCTTTCCCTCTCTCTGGACCTGACAGGGCTCTGCCTGCTGTGGGAGGTCTGGACCTGACGGGGCTCTGCCTGCTGTGGGAGGTCTGGATCTGACGGGGCTCTGCCTGCTGTGGGAGGTCTGGACCTGCCTGGGGGAGGTCTGGACCTCTGCCTGCTGTGGGAGGTCTGGACCTGACGGGGCTCTGCCTGCTGTGGGAGGTCTGGATCTGCCTGCTGTGGGAGGTCTGGACCTGGGGGCTCTGCCTGTTATGGGAGGTCTGCCTGTTGTGGGAGGTCTGGATCTGACGGGGCTCTGCGTACTGTGGGAGGTCTGGATCTGACGGGGCTCTGCCTGCTGTGGGAGGTCTGGATCTGACGGGGCTCTGCCTGCTGTGGGAGGTCTGGACCTGACAGGGCGCTGCCGGCCTATGCTATCCTGCATCTCATGGGCCCATGAAAGGTGTGAGGGGCAGGAATGGGCGGACTTCTCTTTCCCCGGCCGTTCAATGGTGAGAAATGCCTCAGTCCCTGGAGCAAAAACGTTGTGCTACACAGGAGCCCGAGTACAGGACATCAATAAGCTGCTCCCAAACATTATAAACCTACATCAGGAAATGTAGTCGATCATAGTTCATGTGTGATTCAATGACATTATGAAGGGAGGCAGAGAACAGCTGAAGATGGATTTTAAACAACTGATTGGGTCTCTGCTTGACACCAATAAACACCCCATAATATCTGTCCCTCTGCCCTCCCTGAATCGTGGTATTGAACAGTTCAGCAGACTGTTATCCCTCCATAACTGGCTACCAGACTATTGCAGCTCTGTGGATGGAACATTTAGTGACCATTTTGATACCTTCTGGAAACAAAGGTTGTTTTATAAGGAGGATGGGATCCACCCAAATCACTTGGCTTCCTGGATCCTTTCACAGCATTATAAGGCTGAGTTGAGACAATGACTTATCAATGACCCAAGCCCAGCTCAGTTAATCCCTACCATTGTGTCGCTGAGTTGCCATAATGCTTCAGCAAATGTACATTATCCCAGGGGCGCTGGAAGACACAATGTAAGTAATCTAATTTATGTCCCTCTAACTGCCCTGAATGCCTCTGCTGATCCCACAGCTATTGTATGCAGTAATTATGTGCCCAAGAACCTGACTTACACTGTTAGCACTGAGGCGGTGTGCCCAAGCAGGAACTCCACTATTAGCACTGAGGCGGTTTGCCCAAGCAGGAAGTCCACTGTTAGCACTGAGGCCGTGTGCCCAAGCAGGAACTCCACTATTAGCACTGAGGCGGTTTGCCCAAGCAGGAAGTCACTGTTAGCACTGAGGCCGTGTGCCCAAGCAGGAAGTCCACTGTTAGCACTGAGGCGGTTTGCCCAAGCAGGAAGTCCACTGTTAGCACTGAGGCCGTGTGCCCAAGCAGGAAGTCCACTGTTAGCACTGAGGCGGTTTGCCCAAGCAGGAAGTCCACTGTTAGCACTGAAGGAAGTCGGTTTTCCCAAGCAGGAAGTCCACTGTTAGCACTGAGGTGGTTTGCCCAAGCAGGAAGTCCATTGTTAGCACTGAGGCAGTGTGCCCAAGCAGGAAGTCCACTGTTAGCACTGAGGCGGTTTGCCCAAGCAGGAAGTCCACTGTTCCACTGTTAGCACTGAGGCGGTTTGCCCAAGCAGGAAGTCCACTGTTAGCACTGAGGCGGTTTGCCCAAGCAGGAAGTCCACTGTTAGCACTGAGGCAGTGTGCCCTAGCAGGAAGTCCACTGTTAGCACTGAGGCGGTTTGCCCAAGCAGGAAGTCCACTGTTAGCACTGAGGCGGTTTGCCCAAGCAGGAAGTCCACTGTTAGCACTGAGGCGGTTTGCCCAAGCAGGAAGTCCATTGTTAGCACTGAGGCAGTGTGCCCTAGCAGGAAGTCCACTGTTAGCACTGAGGCTTTAACATGAGTAAAGCCGGGCTACAACACAACATTGTGAAACATCTGGGGAGGTTTGAGAGCCACTGCTCTAAAACAGCCTTACCTTAATGACACCCTATTCCTTACATAGTACGCTACTACACCTATGGGCCCTGGTCAGACACATCCCCCCCAAGCAGACACATCGATGGCTCTGAAGGAACCTTATTTGACTCTTTGCAAACTGGAATCCATATATCCGGAGGCTGCATTCATTGTAGCTGAAGGCTAATCTGAAAACAAGACTCGCTAAATTTTATCAGCATATCGATTGCGCAACCAGGGCTGGAAAAACCTTGGATCACTGCTATTCTAACTTCCGCGACGCATATAAGGCCCTGCCCCGCCCTCCTTTCGGAAAAGCTGACCACGACTCCATTTTGTTGATCCCTGCCTACAGACAGAAACTAAAACAAGAAGCTCCCACGCTGAGGTCTGTCCAACGCTGGTCCGACCAAGCTGACTCCACACTCCAAGACTGCTTCCATCACATGGACTGGGATATGTTTCGTATTGCGTCAGACAACAACATTGACGAATACGCTGATTCGGTGAGCGAGTTCATTAGAACGTGCGTTGAAGATGTCGTTCCCATAGCAACGATTAAAACATTCCCAAACCAGAAACCGTGGATTGATGGCAGCATTCACGTGAAACTGAAAGCGCGAACCACTGCTTTTAATCAGGGCAAGGTGTCTGGTAACATGACTGAATACAAACAGTGCAGCTATTCCCTCCGCAAGGCTATCAAACAAGCTAAGCGTCAGTACAGAGACAAAGTAGAATCTCAATTCAACGGCTCAGACACAAGAGGTATGTGGCAGGGTCTACAGTCAATCACGGATTACAAAAAGAAAACCAGCCCCGTCACGGACCAGGATGTCTTGCTCCCAGGCAGACTAAATAACTTTTTTTGCCCGCTTTGTGGACAATACAGTGCCACTGACACGGCCTGCAACCAAAACATGCGGACTCTCCTTCACTGCAGCCGACGTGAGGAAAACATTTAAACGTGTTAACCCTCGCAGGGCTGCAGGCCCAGACGGCATCCCCAGCAGAGTCCTCAGAGCATGTGCAGACCAGCTGGCTGGTGTGTTTACGGACATATTCAATCAATCCCTATCCCAGTCTGTTGTTCCCACATGCTTCAAGAGGGCCACCATTGTTCCTGTTCCCAAGAAAGCTAAGGTAACTGAGCTAAACGACTACCGCCCCGTAGCACTCACATCCGTCATCATGAAGTGCTTTGAGAGACTAGTCAAGGACCATATCACCTCCACCCTACCTGACACCCTAGACCCACTCCAATTTGCTTACCGCCCAAATAGGTCCACAGACGATGCAATCTCAACCACACTGCACACTGCCCTAACCCATCTGGACAAGAGGAATACCTATGTGAGAATGCTGTTCATCGACTACAGCTCGGCATTTAACACCCTAGTGCCCTCCAAGCTCGTCATCAAGCTCGAGACCCTGGGTCTTGACCCCGCCCTGTGCAACTGGGTACTGGACTTCCTGACGGGCCGCCCCCAGGTGGTGAGGGTAGGTACAACATCTCCACCCCGCTGATCCTCAACACTGGGTCCCCACAAGGGTGCGTTCTGAGCCCTCTCCTGTACCCCCTGTTCACCCACGACTGCGTGGCCACGCAGGCCTCTAACTCAATCATCAAGTTTGCAGACGACACAACAGTGGTAGGCTTGATTACAAACAACGACGAGACGGCCTACAGGGAGGAGGTGAGGGCCCTCGGAGTGTGGTGTCAGGAAAATAACCTCACACTCAACGTCAACAAAACTAAGGAGATGATTGTGGACTTCAGGAAACAGCAGAGGGAACACCCCCCTATCCACATCGATGGAACAGTAGTGGAGAGGGTAGTAAGTTTTAAGTTCCTCGGCGTACACATCACAGACAAACTGAATTGGTCCACCCACACAGACAGCATCGTGAAGAAGGCGCAGTAGCACCTCTTCAACCTCAGGAGGCTGAAGAAATTCGGCTTGTCACCAAAAGCACTCACAAACTTCTACAGATGCACAATCGAGAGCATCCTGGCGGGCTGTATCACCGCCTGGTACGGCAACTGCTCCGCCCACAACCGTAAGGCTCTCCAGAGGGTAGTGAGGTCTGCACAACGCATCACCGGGGGCAAACTACCTGCCCTCCAGGACACCTACACCACCCGATGTCACAGGAAGGCCATAAAGATCATCAAGGACAACAACCACCCGAGCCACTGCCTGTTCACCCCGCTATCATCCAGAAGGCGAGGTCAGTACAGGTGCATCAAAGCTGGGACCGAGAGACTGAAAAACAGCTTCTATCTCAAGGCCATCAGACTGTTAAACAGCCACCACTAACATTGAGTGGCTGCTGCCAACACACTGACTCAACTCCAGCCACTTTAATAATGGGAATTGATGGGAAATGATGTAAAATATATCACTAGCCACTTTAAACAATGCTACCTAATATAATGTTACATACCCTACATTATTCATCTCATATGCATACGTATATACTGTACTCTATATCATCTACTGCATCCTTATGTAATACATGTATCACTAGCCACTTTAACTATGCCACTTTGTTTACATACTCATCTCATATGTATATACTGCACTCAATACCATCTACTGTATCTTGCCTATGCTGCTCTGTACCATCACTCATTCATATATCTTTATGTACATATTCCTTATCCCCTTACACTTGTGTTTATAAGGTAGTAGTTTTGGAATTGTTAGCTAGATTACTTGTTGGTTATTACTGAATTGTCGGAACTAGAAGCACAAGCATTTCGCTACACTCGCACTAACATCTGCTAACCATGTGTATGTGACAAATAACATTTGATTTGGTCAAAAGTAGTGCACTATATAGGGAAAATGGTGTCATTTGGGACACATTAAAACTAGGAAAACGGTTCATAGAAAAACAACCTGGAAGCAGCCTTACCCTGTAGATGAGCCCTCCGTTGTTGGAGCAAGTGAGGACATGTTGTCCCTCGGAGTCGAAGGCGAACAGCCGTCCGCGTGGCACCTGGACCTGCTTGTACCCACTGTAGCCAGACAGGACAAAGGGTCCCGTGGCATCCTGGGGCAGGGAGTTCTCAGACTGCTTCACTCCACATCGGTGAATGTTCCACTGGATAAACTGGAACAGACGTAATTACAGGGGTTACCACCTGACTACTATGTTACTGATACAGAGCAGGGGGTTATGGGTTAAATACAGACGTAATTACAGGGGTTACCACCCGACTACTATGTTACTGATACAGAGCGGGGGGTTATGGGTTAAATACAGACGTAACTGACTGACCACTGACTAGGTTTCCCAGCCCTTCTGTCTATGTTACTATTATATTACATTCGGTTGTACCACTGACTAGGTTTTCCAGCCCTTCTGTCTGTGTTACTATTATACTACTGTTTCAGGCTGACACGTCAGTAAGTGATTGTAACATTGACAGGATGGTCATTTAGCAGACACTTATTCAGAGCCACTTATAATCAGATACTATTATGTTACGACTTTATTACTAGTGTGACAAAACCAGGTTACTACCATGTTACTACAGTCTACTACCATGTTACCACCATGTTACTACAGTCTACTACCATATTACTACCATGTTACTACCATGTTAATACAGTCTACTACCATATTACTACCATGTTACCACCATGTTACTACCATGTTACTACCATGTTACTACAGTTTACTACCATATTACTACTATGTTACTACAGTCTACTACCATGTTACCACCATGTTACTACAGTCTACTACCATATTACTACCATGTTACTACCATGTTAATACAGTCTACTACCATATTACTACCAAGTTACTACAGTCTATTACCATATTACTACAGTCTACTACCATATTACTACCATGTTACCACCATGTTACTACCATGTTACCACCATGTTACTACCATATTACTACTATGTTACTACAGTCTACTACCATGTTACTACAGTCTACTACCATGTTACTACTGTCTCACTACCATGTTACTACAGTCTACTACCATGTTACTACTGTCTCACTACCGTCTCACTACCATGTTACTACAGTCTACTACCATGTTACTTCTGTCTCACTACCATGTTACTTCTGTCTCACTACCATGTTACTACAGTCTACTACCATGTTACTTCTGTCTCACTACCATGGTACTACCATGTTACTACAGTCTCACTACCATGTTACTACTGTCTCACTACCATATTACTACAGTCTCACTACCATGTTACTACTGTCTCACTACCATATTACTACAGTCTCACTACCATTTTACTACAGTATACTACCATGTTACTACAGTATACTACCATGTTACTACTGTCTCACTACCATGTTACACCCTGGTTCGAATTCAGGTTGTATCACAACTGCCTGTGATCGGGAGTCCCATAGGGCGGTGCAAAATTGGCCCAGCGTCGTCCGGGTTTGGCCTGGGGTAGGCAGTCATTGTAAATAAGAATTTGTTCTTAACTGACTTGTCTCGTTAAATAAAAGTAAAATATATATTTTTTTAAATAACCGTGTTAGTAGCATGTTACTACCGCGCTACTACCGTGTTAGTAGCATGTTACTACCACGTTACTACCGTGCTAGTAGCATGTTACTACCACGTTACTACCGTGTTAGTAGCATGTTACTACCACGTTACTACCGTGTTAGTAGCCTGTTACTACCGTGTTAGTAGCCTGTTACTACCGTGTTAGTAGCCTGTTACTACCGTGTTAGTAGCCTGTTACTACCGTGTTAGTAGCCTGTTACTACCGTGTTAGTAGCCTGTTACTACCGTGTTAGTAGCCTGTTACTACCGTGTTAGTAGCATGTTACTACCGTATTAGTAGCATGTTACTACTGTCTTGCGACCTGAATTCAGTTACCTTGCCGTCCTCTCCGATACTGAACACCGTATTCTCATCATAGCTGAACTCAACACTGTACACCTCCCCATCGTGGGCCCTCCAGCTCATAGCACAGTCATAACGCTGCATGTCTGGAAAATAGAGAAACACATGTTATAACAGCTCATAGCGTAGTCATAATGCTGCATGTCTGGAAAATAGAGAAACACATGTTATAACAGCTCATAGCACAGTCATAACCCTGCATGTCTGGAAAATAGAGAAACACATGTTATAACAGCTCATAGCGCAGTCTTAATGCTGCATGTCTGGAAAATAGAGAGACATGTTATAACAGCTCATAGTACAGTCATAATGCTGGATGTCTGGAAAACAGAGAAACACATGTTATAACAGCTCATAGTACAGTCATAACGCTGGATGTCTGAAGAGGAGGAGCGGTAAGAACATGTTATAACAGCTCATAGCACAGCCATAGCAATGCATGTCTGGAGGACAGAGAGAAAATAGAGACACATGTTAACACGCATAGAAATATAACTATTAGAACAGCAATCTCCACTGAAGTCAGGTTTCATTCAAGTAATTCTATATTCACAGCCTCCTCTTCACTCAGAGACCTCATTGCAGTCAGCTATGTCAACTCCGAGATCTAGTTATTAGTGCCTGCAGTATGTCAAGCGTTATAGCGCATTATGAAGAGACTATTCATCCCACATCTATCTACTTATCACCTCGAAATCAAATCTCCATGAAGAGCACAAGTCAACAAAAATGAGTGCGAGTAAATGAATGGAATTTACCGAACAGTCTAATTACTCCGTCGGCAGCTCCAGTTACCAGTAGGTTTCCGTTGTGGTTGAAGGCTGTACAGTTGATGGCTACTGGACCAGGCTCCAGAGAGAACTGAAGCTGAGGACGATAGGATAGGACATGGAGATATCACATGGTACAGTGAGGGGAAAGACAGGAACGAGGCTACAGGGCTTTAACTTCAGACGGGTAGAGTATACATGTAACAGATTTAGATAATATATAGTACATATCTATAAATTGTATCTATAATATAATATTTCATAATATTAAATAATATTAACAATCGAATAATATTTTCGACAATGTTTTAGCAAAATAAAATTCCTGATCTCAGAAAAATACTATTAAGTTGCCCCCTTCAACTTTAAACTATAACTGCACACTGGAGAATGAGAAAAATACCATCATAGTACACGTGTTTGGGTGACATAGTACACGTGTTTTGGTGATGTGTTTCCTACAGCAGTACCTGCTGTTTGACGGTCTTGGTGTCCCAGAGCAGCAGCTGTCCAGAGACAGAGAGGTGATTGGGGAGCCGTGGTACTGTCTCTGTCACACTCCCAGAGCGCCCAGGCCCAGCGTGTGCTGCTGCAGAACACACAAAGGATGTCCCGCTGGGGCTGCAGGCCAGGGACAGGATCCTACACAACACCACGCAGGGACAGGAGACACCAGACAGATCAGTCAGTACAGTAATGCCTTCCATTAATAAACCTCGTCAGGAACAGGACAGGAGACACCACAGATCAGTCAGTACAGTAATGCCTTCCATTAATAAACCTCTTCAGGAACAGGACAGGAGACACCAGACAGATCAGTCAGTACAGTAATGCCTTCCATTAATAAACCTCTTCAGGAACAGGACAGGAGACACCAGACAGATCAGTCAGTATAGTAATGCCTTCCATTAATAAACCTCTTCAGGAACAGGACAGGAGACACCAGACAGATCAGTCAGTACAGTAATGCCTTCCATTAATAAACCTCTTCAGGAGACACCAGACAGACCAGTCAGTACAGTAATGCCTTCCATTAATAAACCTCTTCAGGAGACACCAGACAGATTAAGATGGAGAATCTCCATAGAATTGTTGTTGTTGTTGCCCAGGACTAGGCTTAATCTGTGTCTGGGAATCCACCCCTCTGATGAGACATGGAGACTTCTGCTACAGATATCCATTATTCCAACCATGGCTGCTGTGTCAAATCACTCTGGATAAGAGGCACTTAGCTTACCGTGAATGAGTCTCGTCTATGGTCATCTCATACAGGTTCTTCTTAGCATTAGTGTCGTATAGCCTCACCGTACCAACACCACTGCCCAGCAACAGCTATAAAGAAAAGGGACGCAAGACCAAAGACCGTATCACTGATGGGGGGGGGTTCCACTTTCCCACCTCACCCTGCAAACAGTCAGAGAACAGGGTGCTGAGGACTGAGGATGACATAACTACCTCATGTAAACATAGACCTGGTCGGATTGTGTTCGTCAGGCACCCAATGAGAAGTAAAACAGACTGAAACAGGAAGGGACAACTGGGACTTGTCCAAGAAGACATTTGAGTTTTTTTCCTAGGATGTACCCTAATGAACATAGCCCTGATGTGCTGTGTTGAGGTCAGAGGTCATACTCGTCTGTCAGGCTTGGTGTCCCACTCCAGAGACAGCACAGGGTTAGAGAAGCTGTGTTAAGGTCAGAGGTCAGAGCCCCCTTGTGTGGCCGTAATGCCCCCTAAAAATATCTGTGCCTTGTGGCCAAAGTGGCCGTTGTGCCCTTGGGTTGAACATAATTCTAATACTTCCTTTCTTCCGGCTGCCAATCGCCACGCTCCGAACCTCCCACTCACATGACTCTCTCAGATATCTCAATTCTTATTAGCCAATGCCTGTCACATGATCGGGTCCTTCTCAAGTCGGCTACTAGTGAAGACAGACACATCGGGGTACAACCCAACGGGTCCTTACGCTTCGATCACGCCGACAGGGTCGTTGCGCAAAACGGTACGCAGCGTCATCTGGATATGTTTACAACAACAGTTCAACATTCACCTTCTGCTACCGTTTCTGTCAAGCAGACTACAGCACACAGTTTGACGTATTACGTGAGATAAACCCAACGTCCTCACCACACGGAACGCACTGCAACTGTCTCTGCAACGCAATGCTGCAAGGAAAGGGATGTACTTCTGGTGTACCAAAACGCAATGTCTGTGTGATCGAGGAGTAAGTGGCTTTATATAGTATTAACCCGATCACACTGTTGTGTGTCATGTTGCTCTGACAGGGAGAGAGAAAGATGGGGTCAGCTGTCGAGAGGACGGATGAACATGTCCGAGAATACTTGATATATCGTGGTTTCACGGGCACACTGAAGCACCTCGACTCTGATATGAAAGCAGACAAGGAGAAAGGATTCAGAGTATATATTGGAATATCATTGGAAATTAATGTAATTCTGGTGGACCAAAATCGTTCTGCGCGAGAAATAAATATTCCTAAAATACTCTGAGACAGGTTTGGGACAGGTAAGGCAGGGGTGGGACAGGTGTCACAGGTGTGGGACAGGTGTTGGACAGGTGGGACAGGTGTAGGACAGGTGTCGGACAATAAAATCACAAATGAAGGCAACCGCTCATTAAAAATAAAACATCTAAAAGCAATGAGGCTGATGGAAAATATCAGAACGTTTAGCTTTTAAAATGTTGATAAACTATTAGGCTATTTCTACACATTTATACGAGGCGAGCGAAGCAGGACAAGGCAGTAGTAGGCTGTAAGCAGGAACGTTCCAGAACGCGTAGGTTGTTAATATGACTATGACTTGTGTCTTTGGCTGCTGGACAACGAAAGAAAGTTGAAAACATGAGAGCTGTTTTCAATGACATAGGAGGAAATGTTTTTAAAAGAATCCCTCTTTTAATATATTCCTGTGTTCGGACCACCGTAAGATTTTTACCCCCAAAAAAAAAAAATATATAAATAAAATTACGCCCAGATTTTTCAACAATTACGTTTATGGTTAAATAGTTTCCAAAATGTTGACTGCCTTCGTTCAGATGGAGATGTTGTGGTGATGTTGCGGCTCACAACAAATAACAGCGCTTCAAGTATGACAGAATCGAGCTTTCAGACGGTAATATTAATGATCCTACATTATATTTGTTAAACATGACTGGCGTTGAGCCTATACACAAACTGTAAGCCAATACCATAGGAGACACTTCAACTTATACACTTCAACATGTAGGATCATTATTTATGGACGTTTACCATACACTTATATTTTTCTTATATTTCTTATATTTCTTATATTTTTCTTAACAGAATAGCTACTGTTTTTGGCTTTCAAATCAATTTAATTTGCTATTTGGGTTATGGACTTGGTGCCCTAGCAGATGGCCTTGGTGCCCTAGCAGGTACCCTTGGTGCCCTAGCAGAGGGCCGTGGTGCCCTAGCAGATATCCTTGGTGCCCTAGCAGAAGGCCTTGGTGCCCTAGCAGAAGGCCTTGGTGTCCTAGCAGATACACTTGGTACCCTAGCAGAGGCCCCTTGGTGCCCTGGAAAGATGATTGGCTACCTCTTGAAGGCCAAATGGCCCTTGCCCCCCCAAAAAAACAAAAATAAACACAAAATTCCAGGCCTAGTTGAGGTCAGAGGTCATACCAGTCTGTCGGGCTTGGTGGCCCACTCCAGGGACAGCAGAGGGGACTTGGACATGATGGTGGCCTTGGTCTGCATGATGGGGTTGAAGGACCACACCTTGATTACCCCGTCCACGTCCAAACTGGCTACCCTCCTCCCTGAGCAGTCCACCCTGGGACCGGAGACAGGAGACACAGTGAACGTACACAACGGAGCTGGACCTCATTAACACCCTTTTCAAAACATTGAACCGTACCGTGTTGTGTCTTTTATTTGACTGAGGACACATTCTCATTTACTACAAAGACCTGGGGAATAGTTACAGGGGAGAGGAGGGGGATGAATGAGCCAATTGTAAGCTGGGGATGATTAGGTGATCGTGGTGGTTTGAGGGCCAGATTTAGAATTTAGCCAGGACACCGGGGTTAACACCCCTACTCTTACGATAAGTGCCATGGGATCTTTAGTGACCACAGAGAGTCAGGACACCCGTTTAACGTCCCATCCGAAAGACAGCACCCCTACACAGGGCAATGTCCCCAATCACTGCCCTGGGGCATTAGGATATATATATATTTTAAAACGAGAGGAAAGAGTGCCTCCTACTGGCCCTCCAACACTACTTCCAACTTGGACATTTTATTTTCACATTGTCCTTTCCAGCATGGTTCAATGGCCAGGGCAGTACAGCTTTGTTACTATGGTGGATGTGTAACCAGGGCAGTACAGCTCTGTTACTATGGTGGATGTGTAACCAGGGCAGTACAGATTTGTTATTATGGTGGATGTGTAACCAGGACAGTACAGCTCTGTTTGGCTCAGTAAGGAGAACAGATATCTAACACTGGAAAGTGTACTCAGTATATCCCGGTGATCAATATGTCTGATTACTCAGTATATCCTGGTGATCAATATGTCTGATTACTCAGTATATCCCGGTGATCAATATGTCTGATTACTCAGTATATCCCGGCGATCAATATGTCTGATTACTCAGTATATCCCGGCGATCAATGTCTGATTACTCAGTATATCCCGGCGATCAATATGTCTGATTACTCAGTATATCCCGGCGATCAATATGTCTGATTACTCAGTATATCCCGGCGATCAATATGTCTGATTACTCAGTATATCCCGGTGATCAATATGTCTGATTACTCAGTATATCCCGGCGATCAATATGTCTGATTACTCAGTATATCCCGCCGATCAATATGTCTGATTACTCAGTATATCCCGGCGATCAATATGTCTGATTACTCAGTATATCCCGGCGATCAATATGTCTGATTACTCAGTATATCCCGGCGATCAATATGTCTGATTACTCAGTATATCCCGCCGATCAATATGTCTGATTACTCAGTATATCCCGGCGATCAATATGTCTGATTACTCAGTATATCCCAGCGATCAATATGTCTGATTACTCAGTATATCCCGGCGATCAATATGTCTGATTACTGTAGTAGATCAATAATGTTCATCAGGAGTTCCACTCCACTAGACTGTAACAGGTGTTCAATGTGTCGTCGCGGTGATGTCCTACCTGCAGTACATGATCGAGGAGTGATGCTCTCCGTACTCTTCCTGACTGAGCTTGATGAAGGGATGTTCCACCCCCAGCACCCCTGTACCCCTCTGTCCCTCCCCGCTGACCTGTGTCTGGCTGGGGGGAGGAGAGTCTATCGGGTCACTGCTGGTGGTCCCTCCCTCGAGTTGAGGCTCTGGGTCCCCACTCTCCCCTCTCTTCTCAGGCACCTGAAAGAAGAGACGAGACGGATTTAGCTTCCTGATAATACAGCCAGGAATCCCTCCCATACTTCACTACTTCCTATACTTCACTACATCCCATACTTCCCATACTTCCCTACTCCCCATACTTCTCATACTTCCCTAATTCCCATACTTCCCTACTCCCCATACTTCCCTACTTCCCATACTTCCCTACTTCCCATACTTCCCTACTTCCCATACTTCCCTACTTCCCATACTTCCCTTACTTCCCTTCAGACCCCTTATACAGACATGGGATCTTAATTTGACCCATTTCGTCACAGGGGGAAAATAATCCTGCAACAGGAGGATTTGAATGTCTATATAATATTTAAAATGTCTGCCAGTCGGCAGCTGGAAGCTGTGATTGTAGGTTACAATAGCTTAAGACTGCAGGTCCACTGGTCATCAAGTAGCCTATGTAAACTATGTGCAGGTTACAGCGTGTCTCGTGCGAATTCTTATGTGGTTTATAGTACATGGACAACACTTGTAGGGGGTAGAGGTATTTTTTGTTCAGGGAAATCAGTTCTCTTTTTTTAGATCAGTTGTTTTACTACAGTGCATTTGGAAAGTACAGCCTTATTCTAAAATGTATTAAATAGTCCCCCCCCCTCATCAATCTACACACAATACCATCACAATACCCCATAATGACATCACAGTACCCCATAATGACATCACAATACCCCATAATGACATCACAATACCCCATAATGACATCACAATACCTCATAATGACATCACAATAGGAATGTGCACCAAAGCTGTTGCCAGAGAATGCAATGTTAATTTCTCTACCATAAGTCACCTTCAACGTCATTTTAGAGAATTTGGCAGTACGTCCAACCGGCCTCACAACCGCAGACTACGTGTATGGCGTCGTTTGGGCGAGTGGTTTGCTGATGTCAACGTTGTGAACAGAGTGCCCCATTGTTGTGCCATTCATCTGCCACCATCAACTCGTGTTTCAGCATGATAATGCACGACCCCATGTCGGAAGGATCGGTACACAATTCCTGGAAGCTGAACATTTCCTTCCCAGTTCTTCTCTGGCCTGCATGCTCACCAGACATGTCACCCATTGAGCATGTTGGAGAGACTCTGGATCGACATGTACGACAGCGTGTTCCAGTTCCCGCCAATATCCAGCAACTTCGCACAGCCACTGTAGATGAGCGGGACAACATTCCACAGGCCACAATCAACAGCCTGATCAAAGGAGCCTGCGAAGGAGATGTGTCACGCTGCATGAGGCAAATGGTGGTCAGAGACTGGTTGTCTGATCCCACGTCCTTACCCTTCTTTAAGTATCTGTAACTAACAGATGCATATCTGTATTCTCAGCAGAGTATGTGAGCGGAGCGAGGAGCGGAACGTGCCAGATTTCACTGGAGCGAGATTCCCAAAGGCTGGAGGTCGGTCTTCTCTCCAGTAGCACTCACTTCAGGAGCTCAGGGCATGCCGGCCCAGCATGCATTTGGAGTCTACTTGTGTGCTGCTGCAGCTCCTTGCTTTAGCTACTGTCCTGGAGTTCACTACATATTTCCATACAGAAACAGAGAAAACACAGTCATGTCGAATCAACTCCGATTCCCAGTCATGTCGAATCAACTCCGATTCCCAGTCATGTCGAATCAACTCCGATTCCCAGTCATGTCGAATCAACTCCGATTCCCAGTGATTCCCAGTCATGTCGAATCAACTCCGATTCCCAGTGATTCCCAGCCATGTCGAATCAACTCCGATTCCCAGTCATGTCGAATCAACTCCGATTCCCAGTGATTCCCAGCCATGTCGAATCAACTCCGATTCCCAGTCATGTCGAATCAACTCCGATTCCCAGTGATTCCCAGCCATGTCGAATCAACTCCGATTCCCAGTCATGTCGAATCAACTCCGATTCCCAGTCATGTCGAATCAACTCCGATTCCCAGTCATGTCGAATCAACTCCGATTCCCAGTCATGTCGAATCAACTCCGATTCCCAGTGATGTCGAATCAACTCCGATTCCCAGTGATTCCCAGTCATGTCGAATCAACTCCGATTCCCAGTCATGTCGAATCAACTCCGATTCCCAGTGATTCCCAGTCATGTCGAATCAACTCCGATTCCCAGTCATGTCAATCAACTCCGATTCCCAGTCATGTCGAATCAACTCCGATTCCCAGTCATGTCGAATCAACTCCGATTCCCAGTCATGTCGAATCAACTCCGATTCCCAGTCATGTCGAATCAACTCCGATTCCCAGTCATGTCGAATCAACTCCGATTCCCAGTCATGTCGAACCAACTCCGATTCCCAGTCATGTCGAACCAACTCCGATTCCCAGTCATGTCAAACCAACTCCGATTCCCAGTCATGTCGAATCAACTCCGATTCCCAGTCATGTCGAATCAACTCCGATTCCCAGTCATGTCGAATCAACTCCGATTCCCAGTCATGTCGAATCAACTCCGATTCCCAGTCATGTCGAACCAACTCCGATTCCCAGTCATGTCGAACCAACTCCGATTCCCAGTCATGTCAAACCAACTCCGATTCCCAGTCATGTCGAACCAACTTCGATTCCCAGTCATGTCGAACCAACTCCGATTCCCAGTCATGTCGAACCAACTCCGATTCCCAGTCATGTGAACCAACTCCGATTCCCAGTCATGTCGAACCAACTCCGATTCCCAGTCATGTCAAACCAACTCCGATTCCCAGTCATGTGAATCAACTCCGATTCCCAGTCATGAATCAACTCCGATTCCCAGTCATGTCGAATCAACTCCGATTCCCAGTCATGTCGAATCAACTCCGATTCCCAGTCATGTCGAATCAACTCCGATTCCCAGTCATGTCGAACCAACTCCGATTCCCAGTCATTTCCGATTCCCAGTCATGTCAAACCAACTCCGATTCCCAGTCATGTCGAATCAACTCCGATTCCCAGTCATGTCGAATCAACTCCGATTCCCAGTCATGTCAATCAACTCCGATTCCCAGTCATGTCGAATCAACTCCGATTCCCAGTCATGTCGAACCAACTCCGATTCCCAGTCATGTCGAACCAACTCCGATTCCCAGTCATGTCGAACCAACTCCGATTCCCAGTCATGTCGAACCAACTCCGATTCCCAGTCATGTCGAACCAACTCCGATTCCCAGTCATGTCGAACCAACTCCGATTCCCAGTCATGTCGAACCAACTCCGATTCCCAGTCATGGAACCAACTCCGATTCCCAGTCATGGAACCAACTCCGATTCCCAGTCATGTCGAACCAACTCCGATTCCCAGTCATGTCAACCAACTCCGATTCCCAGTCATGTCGAACCAACTCCGATTCCCAGTCATGTCGAATCAACTCCGATTCCCAGTCATGGAACCAACTCCGATTCCCAGTCATGTCGAACCAACTCCGATTCCCAGTCATGTCAAACCAACTCCGATTCCCAGTCATGTCAAACCAACTCCGATTCCCAGTCATGTCAAACCAACTCCGATTCCCAGTCATTAATCACTCAACTCCGATTCCCAGTCATGTCAAACCAACTCCGATTCCCAGTCATGTCGAATCAACTCCGATTCCCAGTCATGTCGAATCAACTCCGATTCCCAGTCATGTCGAATCAACTCCGATTCCCAGTCATGTCGAATCAACTCCGATTCCCAGTCATGTCGAATCAACTCCGATTCCCAGTCATGTCGAATCAACTCCGATTCCCAGTCATGTCGAATCAACTCCGATTCCCAGTCATGTCGAACCAACTCCGATTCCCAGTCATGTCGAACCAACTCCGATTCCCAGTCATGGCTGGACCAACTCCGATTCCCAGTCATGTCAAACCAACTCCGATTCCCAGTCATGTCAATCACTCAACTCCGATTCCCAGTCATGTCAAACCAACTCCGATTCCCAGTCATGTCGAATCAACTCCGATTCCCAGTCATGTCGAATCAACTCCGATTCCCAGTCATGTCGAACCAACTCCGATTCCCAGTCATGTCAAACCAACTCCGATTCCCAGTCATGTCGAATCAACTCCGATTCCCAGTCATGTCGAATCAACTCCGATTCCCAGTCATGTCGAACCAACTCCGATTCCCAGTCATGTCAAACCAACTCCGATTCCCAGTCATGTCAAACCAACTCCGATTCCCAGTCATGTCGAACCAACTCCGATTCCCAGTCATGTCGAACCAACTCCGATTCCCAGTCATGTCGAACCAACTCCGATTCCCAGTCATGTCGAAACAACTCCGATTCCCAGTCATGTCAAACCAACTCCGATTCCCAGTCATGTCAAACCAACTCCGATTCCCAGTCATGTCAAACCAACTCCGATTCCCAGTCATGTCGAACCAACTCCGATTCCCAGTCATATCGAAACAACTCCGATTCCCAGTCATGTCAAACCAACTCCGACCCCAGTCATGTCAAACCAACTCCGACCCCAGTCATGTCGAATCAACTCCGATTCCCAGTCATGTGTTTTTGTTCTACCGTGTGTTATTTTTAGTAATACATTGTTATTGGTTACTGCTGTCAGGTTTAGAGCGGACAACAAAGGCCTTTCACTCTACTGTGCATGTGACGATAAAACTTGAATGGCGTTGCCATGGCATTTCCATTGTTTTGGTCATTCCAATTGACCTCTTTGGAATGTAACATGTAAATAGAACGTCAATATACTTCTATGGCTCATTGAAGGAGGGAAAGCACGTAAATGTACGCCAGGAACTTGGTTACAGAAAGTGGAATTCAATTCTAAATATGTCCACTAGGCTACATCCTTTCCTTAGTAATACAGTAGGTGAAACCTGAATTTGTGGCTTGGAGAAGAGCTCCTTCCTTTCCTTCTCGTGGTCCTGGTGTCGTCTCTGTCTGGGGTGGGAAGTAGACCCAGCCTGCTGATCACTGGTTCCCCCAGCGCTACAGACCGGCCTGGGCTCCTTGGAGGCCGCTACTGGGTCCTTGGGCTTCACAGAATAAGATACATGAAAGCGGTTTGTTTTCCAAAACACAGTTAAGTCTGTAATCAAAAACACCCCATCATAAGTATTTACCCCCCACACACACACACATTTTATTGTGTTACAAATTGGGATTGAAATGTATTTTTGTTTTATTGTCAACGATCTACACAAAATACTCTGTAATGATTAATGAAAAATAAACAACAATACTGTATAATAAACAATAATACTGTATACTGTATTATTTTCCCATTTCTTCAAGCACGGTCAAGGTGCTGGGGATCATGGCTAGACAGACATTTTCAAGTCTTGCCATAGATTTTCAAGCAGATTTAAGTCAAAACTGTAACTAGGTTATTGTCCTGCTGAAAGGTGAATTCATCTCCCAGTGTCTGGTGGAAAGCAGACTGAACAAGGTTTTCCTTTAGGATTTTACCTCCATCCCGTTGGTTTTTATCCTGAAAAACTCCCCAGTATTTGCCGATGATAAGCATACCCATAACATGACGCAGCCACCACCATGCTTGAAAATAAGGGGGCAGTTACTCAGTGATGTGTTTTGTTGGAGTTACCCCAAACATAAAACACGGAATTTAGGCCTAATAGTATATTTCTTTGTATTACTTTAGTGTTGCATTCAAGATGCATGTTTTGGAATATTTGTATTCTGTATCTCTGAATTTTTCTCGTCACAAGGTCGTTGATCCATCCTCAGTTCTCTCCCATCATAGCCTGTAGCTATTTTAAAGTCACCAATGTCTTCCTGGTGACATCTCTGAGGACGACTGTATCTTTGATGTGTCTGGCGAGTTCAACACGTCATCCACAGCATCGCTATTAACTTTGAACAAGCTTAAAGACATATTCAAAATGTCTGATTTGTTATTGTTACCCATCTACCAATCACTGCCATTCTTTACGAGGCTTTTCGAAAGAAAAAAAAAAGCTTGTTGGTCATTTGTTGTTGAATCTGTCCTTGAAATTCAAAAACTTGACTGAAGAGCCATACAGATGGTGTATGTATGGACAGAGGAAAGGTCAGGCATTCAAAAACAATGTCCATGGAACTTATTACGAAAACTTATTATTTCACAACGTATTACGTAAACTTATTATGTAAACTTATTACTTCACAACGTATTACGTAAACTTATTATGTAAACTTATTACTTCACAACTTATTATGTAAACTTATTACGTAAACTTATTACGTAAACTTATTACGTAAACTTATTACGTAAACTTATTATGTAAACTTATTACGTAAACTTATTACGTAAACTTATTACTTCACAACGTATTATGCGATTCGTTAAGCCAAACTGTTTCACCTGAACTAAGTTAAGCCTAAACAAAGGTCTTATAGTCTTATGCAAAGACTATATTTTAGTTTTACATTTTTGTAATAATTTTGTATTTTGTGTAGATTAATGACCCCCACCCTCAAAAATAAATAAAAAAATTCAATCCCAATTTGGAAATGCAACCAAATGCGAAAAAAAAATCCCAAGGGGGGTGAATACTTACAGTATGATACCAACTGTAAATACATACCGCTCGTCATGTCATCAATGGTGTAAACGGCTAAATATTGGTAAAAGTTTAAAGCCACTTGAGTAACAGTGATCCAAGAACAATATGGCACAAACAGTGAGTGGATTTTCTACAGAAACTTTATCTAGCCCCTTAAAACGCATCCCTGAGGGTCTATAAGTCCAGCATCTCAGTCTCAAGGGATGCCCCCCAGAAAAAAAAAACGGCCTAATTTCCGGAAGAACATATGGCCTCACTTGATTGGCTGCGGTGTCCTTGCGTCCCAGCGAGGCCTGTGTTGGCGAGGACCCAGGAAGTCCTCGAGGCATCTTGCCAGGTACCCGTCTGGCCTGGGGCAGGAATGTAGAGAAGAAGTTCCTGGAAGGGGTGGTGGTGAGGGCGGGGTTACGCTGGCTCGTCACCAGGTCCCTGTGGAGGACAGACGAATCAAATGTGAATCAAACATGAATCAAACATTTAGTCATACATGAATCAAGCGGGAATCAAACATGAATCAAATGTGAATCAAACGTGAATCAAGCAGATCTCTGTGTAGAGGTATTAGAGGCGATGAAGACCAAAGTGGTTGAAAAGTTGTCATCAATAAGATTGATTCAACATTTAGAGATTCAGCTGCTTTTTAAAACCCCATTCTTCACTGATGCTGTGTGTCCACTCACAACTGTAAAACTCAATTAACCGTCAGTTACCATGTGCTGTTGTGTGCCTAGCGAGTAAACAAGGTCTATTTGGGAGACGAGCCAAGAAAGTTCTGAAAGAAAATGGAAAGCGTCGTCAGAAAATACAGATAGTAGATTTCTTGTCTGAAGACCTTTTTTGAGTCAGTTTCCAAACGAGTCTCTTAAACTGGACTTCTTTACTAAGTGGTGTGTTTAAGCTTTATGAGTGGTTCCTACCTTTTTGCGAGCCATTTGCTTTGTTAAATAGAATGTTTCACGTTACAAACTACAGACTAGCTGGAAATGTCCTCAGACAGCGTTGTGTTGTGGTTCCTTTGCTACTTAGTGTTTGGTATTGTATTCCCAAAGCCAAACCCTGACAGGAGTCAACCAATGCCCTTCATACCAAGGCCCGTGTCCTCAAAGCGTCTCAAGAGTAGGAATGCTGATCTAGGATCAGTTTTGTCTTTTAAATCGTATTAATAAGATGGAGGAGGGGGGGGACCTGATCGCACATCAGCACTTCTACTCGGAGACACTTTATGAATACAGGCCCAGAGCTCCAGACATCCCAGCAGCCACTGGGGCCCTCAAGGGTCGGAGCTATGCATCCCAGCAGCCACTGGGGCCCTCAAGGGCCGGAGCTGTGCATCCCAGCAGCCACTGGGGCCCTCAAGGGTCGGAGCTGTGCATCCCAGCAGCCACTGGGGCCCTCAAGGGTCGGAGCTGTGCATCCCAGCAAAGGGGCCCTCAGGGGCAGAACAACTGAAACCCAATCCACTGGGGCCCTCAAGGGCCGGAGCTGTGTTTATTCCAGCAGCCACTTATTCATAGGGCGTTAACACATTAAAACAGCCACTGGGGCCCTATATTAGTTCAATTATACATCCACTGGGGCCCTCAAAGAGGAGAAAATACAAACCAAATAACTATATCCTCAAGGGCCGGATTAAAACCCAGCAGCCAAAAGGCCCTCCCTTCAACACCAAACTGGGGCCCTCAAGGGCAAAGCTTAGTCCCAGCAGCCACTGGGGCCCTGTTTTGTACGAGGGGGAGTTTGTGCATCCCACCATCTCTTCCTGGGCTTGAGCTTAGCATCCCAGCAGCCACTGGGGCCCTCAGCTGGAGGCAGGTGCATCCCAGCAGCCACTGGGGCCCTCAGAGGGGGAGCTGGAATCCCAGCAGCCACTGGGGCCCTCAAGGGCCGGAGCTGTGCATCCCAGCAGCCACTGGGGCCCTCAAGGGCCGGAGCTGAGATCCCAGCAGCCACTGGGGCCCTCAAGGGCCGGGGGCAGAGAATCCCAGCAGCCACTGGGGCCCTCAGGGAAGAGAGAGAGACTGAGCATCCCAGCAGGACAGGGGCCCTCAAGGGAGAGCTGAGATCCCAGCAGCCATTGGGGCCCTCAGAGAAGAGAGAGCTGTGCATCCCAGCAGCCACTGGGGCCCTCAGGGGCCTGAGCTGGCATCCCAGCAGCCACTGGGGCCCTCAAGGGCCGGAGCTGTGCATCCCAGCAGCCACTGGGGCCCTCAAGGGCCGGAGCTGTGCATCCCAGCAGCCACTGGGGCCCTCAGGGGCCTGAGCTGTGCATCCCAGCAGCCACTGGGGCCCTCAAGGGTCGGAGCTGTGCATCCCAGGAAAGAGCAAATAGACAGAACAACTGAAACTAATCATGGTGGAAAAACAACAATTCAGGGTGAATTGTTTATTCATCGTCCTTATTCATACGTTAACACATTAAAACAGTTTTAATATATATTATATTAGTTCAATTATACATCTACAGTATCGTACAAAGAGGAGAAAATACAAACCAAATAACTATATCATACAATTATTAAAACCTTCACTAAAACCCCTCCCTTCAACACCAAAGTGGGTCAATCCAAGCTCAAAGTTAGTCCTCACAGCTCAGTGTCTCCGAGGCGGTCCATGTTTTGTACGTAGGGGGGGAGTTTGTGATGCACCATCTCTTCCTGCTTGTTTTGAGTTTCCAGCCTTCCCTGCAGGAAAATCTGGAGGCAGGGTGAGACAGAAGAGAGGTGGGATAGGAAGAGAGAGAGGGGGGTGGGAAGACAAGAAAGACACAGTGACCTGATATTAGAGAGAGAGAGAGAGAGTAGGTCGGGAAGAGAGAGAGAGAGAGAGGGAGAGGGGGTAGAGAAGAGAGAGAGGGACAGAGAAGAGAGAGAGACAGAGAAGAGAGAGGGACAGAGAAGAGAGAGAGACAGAGAAGAGAGAGGTCAGAGAAGAGAGAGAGTGACAGAGAAGAGAGAGAGAGACAGAGAAGAGAGAGAGAGACAGAGAAGAGAGAGAGAGACAGAGAAGAGAGAGAGGGACAGAGAAGAGAGAGAGAGCTTTAGCAGCCATCCTTAGGCCCTTTGAGACTTGAGCAGTATGTGCCACAGTTTTGGAAACGGAGAGACTTAACAAGTGATTCCTGTAAATAACCAACTGTAAACTGTGAAGTAACTGTCCTAAAGAACGTTGGTATGAGTATACCCCGTGGGGCTTTACAGGAAGTAAATCAATGTTGAGTGTCTTGGTTTCAAACTTCTCTGGTATTAAGCACAAACTGGCTTGCAAGGATATGACCCGTTATTAGATGAGAAAACAGACCATGTGTCTGAGCTGATCATTCTCCTCCTGTAGACAAGTGGTCCTCTGGACTTCAGAGTCAAAGCTCAGGAGCACAGGCTGCGGTGGTTTGCAGTCAAGGAAGAAACTACTCAAAGGATAGTATGTATAGTTTTGTTGACGTTTAAAATGGACATTGTTACGTTGCCGTTTACTTCCTTGTTTTGAAAGGATTCCACCTTCCTCTTTACGACATCTGGAGATTGTGTTGACACAACCTGGTGTGATGCCAATGCAGCGTGACATCTCCCAAGACAAGCAAAACACAGTGACCTGATATTAACCTGATGGCTAGCCTCTGAGAGTATGTGTCTGTACTGTAGTCTAGAGTGTCTGTAGTCTAGAGTGTCTGTACTGTAATCTAGAGTGTCTGTACTGTAATCTAGAGTGTCTGTAGTCTAGAGTGTCTGTAGTCTAGAGTGTCTGTACTGTAGTCTAGAGTGTCTGTAGTCTAGAGTGTCTGTACTGTAATCTAGAGTGTCTGTACTGTAATCTAGAGTGTCTGTACTGTAATCTAGTGTCTGTACTGTAATCTAGAGTGTCTGTAGTCTAGAGTGTCTGTAGTCTAGAGTGTCAAGTTAAGACACAGACTAAATTTCTTTTAACACGTACAGTAAGTTAATACCATTTTTTTTACCAGTCTCTCTGTATATCCCCAGTGCTTTCCTTGCTTCCTGTCATTGTGTCTGTAGTCTAGAGTGTCTGTAGTCTAGAGTGTCTGTAGTCTAGAGTGTCAGTACTGTAGTCATTGTGTCTGTAGTCTAGAGTGTCTGTAGTCTAGAGTGTCAGTACTGTAGTCATTGTGTCTGTAGTCTAGAGTGTCTGTAGTCTAGAGTGTCAGTACTGTAGTCATTGTGTGTCTGTAGTCTAGAGTGTCTGTAGTCTAGAGTGTCTGTAGTCTAGAGTGTCTGTAGTCTAGAGTGTCTGTAGTCTAGAGTGTCTGTAGTCATTGTGTCTGTAGTCTAGAGTGTCTGTAGTCTAGAGTGTCTGTAGTCTAGAGTGTCTGTAGTCTAGAGTGTCTGTAGTCTAGAGTGTCTGTAGTCTAGAGTGTCTGTAGTCTAGAGTGTCTGTGTCTGTAGTGTCTGTAGTCATTGTGTCTGTAGTCATTGTGTCTGTAGTCTAGAGTGTCTGTAGTCTAGAGTGTCTGTAGTCATTGTGTCTGTAGTCTAGAGTGTCTGTAGTCTAGAGTGTCAGCACTGTAGTCATTGTGTCTGTAGTCATTGTGTCTGTAGTCTAGAGTGTCTGTAGTCTAGAGTGTCTGTAGTCTAGAGTGTCTGTAGTCTAGAGTGTCTGTAGTCTAGAGTGTCTGTAGTCTAGAGTGTCTGTAGTCTTGCCCACAGAACAAAAGGATATGCATGCACTGGAACAGCACAGAGAGGAAGTTGTGCAGTGAGACCAGGAAGGTGTCAGACCACTGACGGGAGAAGTACGGCGAGAACAAGGGGTTCTGCTCGGGGGCGGGCATAAACGGCAGGATGAACCAATCACGCCACTCCGGCTGGCCCTGCAGCTCCTGAGCCTGACGCTGGAAAAACTCCTGTGTCTTCTCTATGTTCTTCAACTGGAGGGAGAGAGAGGAAGGGAGGGAGAGAGAGGAGGGAGAGAGGGGGGAGGGAGGTAGAGAAAGGAGTGGGGCGAGAAAGGAGGGAGGAGGGAGGGGGAGGTAGAGAAGGAGTGGGGCAAGAGAGGAGGGAGGGTGGGAGGAGGGAGGGAGGGGGGAGGTAGGTAGAGAAGGAGTGGGGGCGAGAGAGGAGGGAGGGAGGGATGAAGGATGAGGAGAGAGGGAGGAGGGAGGTAGAGAAGGAGTGGGGGGAGAGAGGAGGGTGGTGGGTGGGATGAAGAGAGAGGGAGGGATGAGGTGAGAGGGAGAGAAGGAGGAGGGATGAGGATAGAGGGAGAGAGGGATGAAGATAGAGGGAGAGGTAGAGAAGGAGTTAGGGAGAGAGGGAGAGAGGGATGAAGAGAGAGGGAGAGAGGGATGAAGATAGAGGGAGAGGGATGAAGATTGAGGGAGAGAGGGAGAGAGGGACAAAGAGAGGGAGAAGGGATGAAGAGAGGGAGAGAGGTAGAGAAGGAGTTAGGGAGGGAGGGAGAGAGGGACGAAGAGAGGGAGAGAGGGAGGAGGGTTTAAGAGAGGGAGAGAGGTAGAGAAGGCGTTAGGGAGGGAGGGAGAGAGGGACGAAGAAAGGGAGAGAAGGAGTTAGAGAGGGAGAGGCCATGCTGTTTATCAATAACCATTGGGCGATCCACATGTATATCAATAATCAATCAACACCATTGGGCGATCCACATGTATATCAATAATCAGTCAACACCATTGGGCGATCCACATGGATATCAATAATGTCAAGACCATTGGGAGAGAGGTATATCAATAATTAGTCAACACCATTGGGAGACATGTATGAATAATCAGGGAGACCATTGGGATGAAGATATCAATAATCAGGGATCAAGACCATTGGGAGATCCAGGTATGTATATCAATAATTAGGGAACACCATTGGGGATGAAGATGTATATCAATAATCAGTCAACACCATTGGGCGATCCACATGTATATCAATAATCAGTCAACACCATTGGGCGATCCACATGTATATCAATAATCAGTCAACCCCATTGGGCGATCCACATGTATATCAATAATCAGTCAACACCATTGAGGGGAGAGGCCATGCTGTTTAATCAATCACCATTGGGCGATCCACATGTATATCAATAATCAATCAACACCATTGGGCGATCCACATGTATATCAATAATCAGTCAACACCATTGGGCGATCCACATGTATATCAATAATCAGTCAACACCATTGGGCGATCCACATGTATATCAATAATCAGTCAACACCATTGGGCGATCCACATGTATATCAATAATCAGTCAACACCATTGGGCGATCCACATGTATATCAATAATCAGTCAACACCATTGGGCGATCCACATGTATATCAATAATCAGTCAACACCATTGGGCGATCCACATGTATATCAATAATCAGTCAACACCATTGGGCGATCCACATGTATATCAATAATCAGTCAACACCATTGGGCGATCCACATGTATATCAATAATCAGTCAACACCATTGGGCGATCCACATGTATATCAATAATCAGTCAACACCATTGGGCGATCCACATGTATATCAATAATCAGTCAACACCATTGGGCGATCCACATGTGTATCAATAATCAGTCAACACCATTGGGCGATCCACATGTATATCAATAATCAGTCAACACCATTGGGCGATCCACATGTATATCAATAATCAGTCAACACCATTGGGCGATCCACATGTATATCAATAATCAGTCAACACCATTGGGCGATCCACATGTATATCAATAATCAGTCAACCCCATTGGGCGATCCACATGTATATCAATAATCAGTCAACACCATTGGGCGATCCACACATAATGTCTGAGTAACAAGAGAAGAACAACAAAAAGAAGAACACAACAACAACAGAAGGCTAAATGCACCTGTACAGTGTAAACAACGTAGTATCTGAAGAGACTGGTCCGTAGTTTGGAGACTGTGGGTCTGTAGATGTCTTCCAGTCTACAGAACAGTCTCCGGTCCAGGTAACCCCAGTAGTCCTTCAGGCCATTCAGGTCAAAGGTCTGGATGAACAGCTGAAGCTGATCAATGATCTTATCCACCTGAACAAAAATATATATAGTCCAATAAACCTTATTATAAACCGGATGGTTTGAGCCCTGAATGCTGATTGGCTGAAAGCAGTAGTATATCAGACCGTATACCACGGGTATGACATAACATTTATTTTTTACTGTTCTAATTACATTGGTAACCAGTTGATAATAGCAATAAGGCACCTCGGGGGTTTGTGGTGTATGGCCAATATACCACGGCTAAGGGCTGTGTCCAGGCACTCCGCGTTGCGTCGTGCATAAGAACGGTCCTTGGCCATTTACCACACCCCTCAGGCTTTATTGCTTAAATATTATGAAGTGAAATATAATTAGATATAATTTAAAAAGTTTGACCTGGGATAAAAACACACAACAAAAGGTTTTTGACAAGTACCTCGTGTGTGTGTGTATATATATATACAGTACCAGTCAAAAGTTTGGACACACCTACTCATTCCAGGGTTTTTCTTTAGTTTGACTATTTTCTACATTGTAGAATAATAGTGAAGACATCAAAACTATGTAATAACATACGGAATCATGTAGTAACCAAAGAAGTGTGAGAAGCAAAGTAGGCGAACAGATGATCTCCACATGTGTATTTCCCACCGTGAAGCATGGAGGAGGAGGTGTGATGGTGCTTTGCTGGTGACACTGTCTGTGATTTATTTAGAATTCAAGGCACTCTTAACCAGCATGGCTACCACAGCATTCTGCAGCGATACACCATCCCATCTGGTTTGAGCTTAGTGGATCTATCATTTGTTTGTCAACAGGACAATGACCCAAAACACACCTCCAGGCTGTGTAAGGGCTATTTGACCAAAAAGGAGAGTGATGCATCAGATGACCTGTCCTCCACAGTCACCTGACCTCAACCCAATTGAGATGGTTTGGGATGAGTTGGACCGCAGAGTGAAGGAAAAGCAGCAAACAAGTGCTCAGCATATGTGGGAACTTCTTCAAGACTGTTGGAAAAGTATTCCAGGTGACTATCTCATGAAGCTGGTTGAGAAAATGCCAAGAGTGTGCAAAGCTGTCATCAAGGCAAAGAATGGCAACTTTGAAGGATCTCAAATATTTAAAATACATTTTGATTTGTTTAACACTTTTTTGGTTACTGCATGATTCCATGTGTTATTTCATAGTTTTGATGTCTTCACTATTATTCTACTCTAAATAAAAACCCTTGAATGAGTAGGTGTGTCCAAACTTTTGGTACTGTATATACCAGTGTAGGCATCTGAGGGGAGAACGGCTCATAATAATGGCTGGACTGGAGTCAAAGACATCAAACAGATGGTTACCATGGTTTCCATGTGGTAGACTCCAGTCCATTGACTCCATTCCAGGCATTATAATGAGCCGTCCTCCCCTCAGATGCCTCCTCTGGTATATACATAAACACTACATGGCCAAAAGTATGTGGACACCTGCTCTTCAAACATCTCATTCCAAAATCATGGGCATTAATATGGAGTTGGTCCTCCCATTGCTGCTATAACAGCCTCCTCTTCTGGGAAGGCTTTCCACTACATGTTGGAACATTGCTGCTATAACAGCCTCCTCTTCTGGGAAGGCTTTCCACTACATGTTGGAACATTGCTGCTATAACAGCCTCCTCTTCTGGGAAGGCTTTCCACTACATGTTGGAACATTGCTGCTATAACAGCCTCCACTCTTCTGGAAAGGCTTTCCACTAGATGTTGGAACATTGCTGCTATAACAGCCTCCACTCTTCTGGGAAGGCTTTCCACTAGATGTTGGAACATTACTGCTATAACAGCCTCCACTCTTCTGGAAAGGCTTTCCACTAGATGTTGGAACATTGCTGTGGGGACTTGCTTCCATTCAGCCACAAGAACATTAGTGAGGTCTGGCATTGAGGTTGGGTGATTAGGCCTGGCTCGCAGTCGGCATTCCAATTCATCCTAAAGGTGTTCGATAGGGTTGAGGTTAAGGATCTGTGCAGCCCAGTCAAGTTCTTCCACACTGATCTCGACAAACCATTTCTATATGGACCTTGTTTTGTGCACGGGGGCATTGTCATGCTGAAACAGGATAGGGAATTCCCCCAAACTGTTTCCACAAAAATGGAAGTACAGAATCACCTAGAATGTCATTGTATGCTGTACTGTTAAGAGTTCCCTTCACTGGAACTAAGGACCCCGAACCATTAAAAACAACCCCAGACCATTATTCCTCCTCCACCAAACTTTACAGTTGGCATTAAGCATCCGGGCAGGTAGTGTTCTCCTGGCATCCGCCAAACCCAGATTCATCCGTCAGACTGCCAGATGGTAAAGCGTGATTCATCACTCCAGAGAATGTGTTTCCACTGCTCCAGAGTCCAATGGCCGCGATCTTTCCACCACTCCAGCCGACGCTTGGCATTACGCATGGTGATCTTATGCTTGTGTGTGGCTGCTCGGCCATGGAAACCCATTTCATGAAGCTCCCAACGAACAGTTCTTGTGCTGACGTTGCTTCCAGAGGCAGTTTGGAACTCGGTACTGAGTGTTGCAACCGAGGACTGACAATTTTTAAACGCTTTTCAGCGGTCCCGTTCTGTGAGCTTCTGTGGCCTACCACTTCGCGGCTGAGCCGCTCCTAGACGTTTCCACTTCACAATAACAACACTTACAGTTGACCCGTTAAGCTCTAGCAGGGCAGAAATTTGACGAACTGACTTGTTGGAAAGGTGGCATCCTATGACGGTGCCACGTTGAAAGTCACTGAGCTCATCAGCAAGGCCGTTCTACTGTCAATGTGTGTCTATGGAGATTGCATGGCTGTGTGCTCGATTTTATACACCTGTCAGCAACAGGTGTGGCAGAAATAGCCAAATCCACTAATTTGAAGGGGGGTCCACATACTTTTGTATATATAGTGTACATACAAAGATCTAACTTCTCACCTGTCTATATCGGTCAGAGTAACAAGGCTATAAGCAACTGCTATAGCCTGGTCACACATCTGTTTGTGCTGTCTTGACAACGCTGAGAACAAGCTACTGCTGTTGTGCGTTTTGCAATACCTGGATGGTTAATGACTTCAAATACACTGTTTTATACATACTCTGAATCCTTTCTCCTTGTCTGCTTTCATATCAGAGTCGAGGTGCTTCAGTGTCCCGGTGAAACCACGATATATCAAGTATTCTCGGACATGTTCATCCGTCCTCTCGACAGCTGACCCCATCTTTCTCTCTCCCTGTCAGAGCAACATGACACACAACAGTGTGATCGGGTTAATACTATATAAAGCCACTTACTCCTCGATCACACAGACATTGCGTTTTGGTACACCAGAAGTACATCCCTTTCCAATGAAACGCTGCGTTTTCCTTGCAGCATTGCGTTGCAGAGACCGTTGCAGTGCGTTCCGTGTGGTGAGGACGTTGGGTTTATCTCACGTAATACGTCAAACTGTGTGCTGTAGTCGGCTTGACAGAAACGGTAGCAGAAGGTGAATGTTGAACTGTTGTTGTAAACATATCCAGATGACGCTGCGTACCGTTTTGCGCATGTACACCTAGATCACACCGACAGTTTTACATTCACCTTCCGCTACCATTTCTGTCAAGCCGTTCACGCACACGGTTTGATAAATCCAAGATATGCACCACACAGAACGCCGCGTGCCATTGGAAATGAATGTTGTACCAAAATGCCTCACGCTATCGGTGAGACATAGGCATTTTAGCAAGCATGCACATGCACATGTAACGTATGATTGATCACGGGGACCGAACCCACCATCCTCGCGTTGCAATGGCAATGCTCTACCAACAGAGCTACAGAGGACCACTCACGTGTAAGTCAAGTAATAAACACGAAAGAAAACAGAGAAAATATAACTGCACGCTAATTATTAATGTACACATAAATCATCATTACAATCGTTTACTTCTTCAAATTGCACAGCTAGAAGAGGGCGTTGCTTTTCTGCCTAGACAGGATGCTTGCAGGAGCCCATTTCTAGCTAAACAAGAGGTGCTAGTTTGGTTAGAAGAGTGGCGATTTTTCAACAACAACAAAACAATACGATGAGCGGTTAGTGTATTTTACTGTTTCATAAGTAACTATATTGGTAATAGTGAAATCAAACATGTATTAACACTGAATGTATAGTGTAAAACTTACCAAAGTGAAAACGCAGGCTGAAATATTTACTGTTTTCTTTTTCTCCGAGTTTGTCATGTGATCGAATTCGTGTGACGTCACGTGGCAGGAAGGACATTTCCGGGTCCACGCTGGCTCCACTAGAGGGCACATTCACAGCAAACATCGGACTGTAATATGTATTATAGTAATAGACTACCGTGCACTGACCTGTCGCTGCACTAAGTAAATATGGAGCTCATTTCTAATGTACAGGAGGTAGATAACATGTTATATAAATATATGAAAATGGACCGATCTTGATGTTTCTCAAAATGATCAATTGTCCCCAATAGAATTATTAAATCCTATAACTAAGTTGCAAACGGATCAGACGGGTAGATCTTCAGGCACTGTCAGTGCAGGGCATTCTCCCGAGCATGACTCTTCCCTGTCATATGTTTTGTCCCAAATGACACCGTATTCCCTATATAGTGCACTGCATAGGGAATAGGGTTCCATAGGGCTGTGGTCTAAAGTAGTGCACTATATAGGGAATAGGGTTCCATAGGGCTCTGGTCTAAAGTAGGGCACTATATAGGGAATAGGGTACCATAGGGCTCCGGTCTAAAGTAGTGCACTACATAGGGAATAGGGTTCCATAGGGCTCTGGTCTAAAGTAGGGCACTATATAGGGAATAGGGTACCATAGGGCTCTGGTCTAAAGTAGTGCACTACATAGGGAATAGGGTTCCATAGGGCTCTGGTCTAAAGTAGGGCACTATATAGGGAATAGGGTACCATAGGGCTCTGGTCTAAAGTAGTGCACTATATAGGGAATAGGTTTCCATAGGGCTCTGGTCTAAAGTAGTGCACTATATAGGGAATAGGGTTCCATTTGGTAGGGCTTGGTCTAAAGTAAAGAAAAAGCACTAATAAACACAGTGTCCAGAAGAGAATAGGGTTCCAGTGTCCAGGGCTCTGGTCTAAAGTATAGCCTCAGACACTACATAGTGAATAGCCTGTATAGTGACATTTAAACACAGTGTCCACAAGAGACTGTATAGCCTTTATAAACACAGTGTCCACAAGAGACTGATTCAGACATTAATAAACACCGTGTCCAGAAGAGACTGTATAGCCTGAGACATTAATAAACACAGTGTCCAAAGAGAGTATAGCCTCAGACATTAATAAACACAGTGTCCAGAAGAGACTGTATAGCCTCAGACATTAATAAACACAGTGTCCACAAGAGACTGTATAGCCTCAGACATTAATAAACACAGTGTCCACAAGAGACTGTATAGCCTCAGACATTAATAAACACAGTGTCCACAAGAGACTGTATAGCCTCAGACATTAATAAACACAGTGTCCAGAAGAGACTGTATAGCCTCAGACATTAAGAAACACAGTGTCCACAAGAGGCTGTATAGCCTCAGACATTAAACACAGTGTCCACAAGAGACTGTATAGCCTCAGACACTAATAAACACAGTGTCCACAAGAGACTGTATAGCCTCAGACACTAATAAACACAGTGTCCACAAGAGGCTGTATAGCCTCAGACATTAATAAACACAGTGTCCACAAGAGACTGTATAGCCTCAGACATTAATAAACACAGTGTCCAGAAGAGACTGTATAGCCTCAGACATTAATAAACACAGTGTCCACAAGAGACTGTATAGCCTCAGACATTAAAGAGGCTGTATAGCCTCACATTAAACACAGTGTCCAGAAGAGACTGTATAGCCTCAGACATTAAACACAGTGTCCACAAGAGGCTGTATAGCCTCAGACATTAATAAACACAGTGTCCACAAGAGACTGTATAGCCTCAGACATTAAACACAGTGTCCACAAGAGGCTGTATAGCCTCAGAGTCTAATAAACACAGTGTCCAGAAGAGACTGTATAGCCTCAGACATTAAACACAGTGTCCACAAGAGGCTGTATAGCCTCAGACATTAATAAACACAGTGTCCAGAAGAGGCTGTATAGCCTCAGACATTAAACACAGTGTCCACAAGAGACTGTATAGCCTCAGACATTAAACACAGTGTCCACAAGAGACTGTATAGCCTCAGACATTAAACACAGTGTCCACAAGAGGCTGTATAGCCTCAGACATTAATAAACACAGTGTCCAGAAGAGGCTGTATAGCCTCAGACATTAAACACAGTGTCCACAAGAGACTGTATAGCCTCAGACATTAAACACAGTGTCCACAAGAGACTGTATAGCCTCAGAAATTAATAAACACCGTGTCCAGAAGAGACTGTATAGCCTCAGACATTAATAAACACCGTGTCCACAAGAGACTGTATAGCCTCAGACATTAATAAACACAGTGTCCACAAGAGACTGTATAGCCTCAGACAATAAACACAGTGTCCACAAGAGGCTGTATAGCCTCAGACATTAAACACAGTGTCCAGAAGAGACTGTATAGCCTCAGACATTAAACACAGTGTCCACAAGAGGCTGTATAGCCTCAGACATTAATAAACACAGTGTCCACAAGAGACTGTATAGCCTCAGACATTAAACACAGTGTCCACAAGAGGCTGTATAGCCTCAGACATTAAACACAGTGTCCAGAAGAGACTGTATAGCCTCAGACATTAAACACAGTGTCCAGAAGAGGCTGTATAGCCTCAGACACTAATAAACACAGTGTCCACAAGAGACTGTATAGCCTCAGACACTAATAAACACAGTGTCCACAAGAGACTGTATAGCCTCAGACACTAATAAACACAGTGTCCAGAAGAGACTGTATAGCCTCAGACATTAAACACAGTGTCCACAAGAGACTGTATAGCCTCAGACATTAAACACAGTGTCCACAAGAGGCTGTATAGCCTCAGACATTAAACACAGTGTCCACAAGAGGCTGTATAGCCTCAGACATTAATAAACACCGTGTCCACAAGAGGCTGTATAGCCTCAGACATTAAACACAGTGTCCACAAGAGACTGTATAGCCTCAGACATTAAACACCGTGTCCACAAGAGGCTGTATAGCCTCAGACAGACACTAATAACACAGTGTCCAGAAGAGACTGTATAGTGTCCACAAGAGACTCCTCAGACATTAATAAACACAGTGTCCACAAGAAGAGACTGTATAGCCTCAGACATTAATAAACACAGTGTCCACAAGAGGCTGTATAGCCTCAGACATTAATAAACACAGTGTCCAGTGTCCAGACATTAAACACAGAGACTGTATAGCCTCAGACATTAAACACAGTGTCCACAAGAGACTGTATAGCCTCAGACATTAAACACAGTGTCCACAAGAGGCTGTATAGCCTCAGACACTAATAAACACCGTGTCCAGAAGAGGCTGTATAGCCTCAGACATTAAACACAGTGTCCACAAGAGACTGTATAGCCTCAGACATTAAACACAGTGTCCAGAAGAGACTGTATAGCCTCAGACATTAATAAACACAGTGTCCACAAGAGGCTGTATAGCCTCAGACATTAAACACAGTGTCCACAAGAGGCTGTATAGCCTCAGACACTAATAAACACCGTGTCCACAAGAGACTGTATAGCCTCAGACATTAAACACAGTGTCCACAAGAGGCTGTATAGCCTCAGACACTAATAAACACAGTGTCCACAAGAGGCTGTATAGCCTCAGACACTAATAAACACAGTGTCCACAAGAGGCTGTATAGCCTCAGACATTAAACACAGTGTCCACAAGAGACTGTATAGCCTCAGACATTAATAAACACAGTGTCCAGAAGAGGCTGTATAGCCTCAGACATTAAACACAGTGTCCACAAGATTAATAAACACAGTGTCTGTATAGCCTCAGACATTAATAAACACAGTGTCCACAAGAGGCTGTATAGCCTCAGACATTAATAAACACAGTGTCCAGAAGAGGCTGTATAGCCTCAGACACTAATAAACACAGTGTCCAGAAGAGGCTGTATAGCCTCAGACATTAATAAACACAGTGTCCACAAGAGAAGAGACTGTATAGCCTCAGACATTAATAAACACAGTGTCCACAAGAGGCTGTATAGCCTCAGACATTAATAAACACAGTGTCCAGAAGAGGCTGTATAGCCTCAGACATTAAACAATAAACACAGTGACATCCAGTGTCCAAAGAGGCTGTATAGCCTGTATAGCAGACATTAATAAACACAGTGTCCACAAGAGGCTGTATAGCCTCAGACATTAAACACAGTGTCCACAAGAGGCTGTATAGCCTCAGACACTAATAAACACAGTGTCCACAAGAGGCTGTATAGCCTCAGACACTAATAAACACAGTGTCCACAAGAGGCTGTATAGCCTCAGACATTAAACACAGTGTCCACAAGAGACTGTATAGCCTCAGACATTAAACACAGTGTCCACAAGAGACTGTATAGCCTCAGACATTAATAAACACAGTGTCCACAAGAGGCTGTATAGCCTCAGACACTAATAAACACCGTGTCCACAAGAGACTGTATAGCCTCAGACATTAAACACAGTGTCCACAAGAGGCTGTATAGCCTCAGACACTAATAAACACAGTGTCCACAAGAGGCTGTATAGCCTCAGACACTAATAAACACAGTGTCCACAAGAGGCTGTATAGCCTCCATTTAATCTCTTTCCCTGGATAGATGTGAAGGCCTCGTGTGTAGTCACAGCATGCTGCTAGGGGAGTAGACTGTTGCAAATCAAACATGATTATAACCCTGAAGTGCTGATCGTTCCTGGCAATGTCTTTCTCTCCTGTTTGTTCTAGTGAAATGTTATTATCTATGAACACAGCTATGAATAATTAAATTATGTTTTCCTTCTTCTCTGTACTGAACCATGAATGTGTCCCAAATGGTGCCCTATTCATTGCCTGGTGCACTGCTTTTGACCAGGTCCCCATGTAGGGAATAGGGTGCAATTTGGGAGAGAGTCAATGTGATATGTTTTCCTCCCACGGTACTCTGTACTGAACCATGAATCACATCAATTTCCCCCACTACAGTACAGTATAATGGGCCTATCCTATATTAATGAAGGGAGGTCTCTTTAGATCTAAAATCCATTAACTAGAGCCTTTCCATGAACGTGTAACAGGGACCCCCCTCCCTCCCCCTCCCTCCCCCCTCCCCCGCCCCCTTCCCTCCCTCCCTCCAAAAAAAACAACCATTTAACTGATTGCAATATTTTCTGCACATCACTGCATTCACACTGGAGTTAAGAGGCACAGAGAGGTTTATAAGGGAATGCACAGGTGTGAGATGTGGCATGTCCAGGTACATTTAGGATCCAATATTTTCTGTTTCTGCTTCAATAGCGGAGTGAACAGTAAAATGTGTGCATGCACGGATTTGGATATTCATTGTTTCTCCACATACCGTTTTTGTTGTCATGGAAACTTAATTAAACATTTTTTTTTTTATTAATTAAAAAAAATGTCTGTAGTTTATGTTTCATCTGGTAGTAAAAGCTCTTATTTTCACCCTCTGGTCCACTCAGGAAGTAACGGTACCTTCAGAACTATACCAATTACCTAAAGCTAAGGAACACCCCCCCCCCAGCTCACTTTGACATCAGAACATTCTCTTTTTATCAGTATTCAGACTAATTAGACATTGAATAGACACTATTGGGAAAAGCTTTCCCTTTTTTTAAACTATAGACAGAATAGAAGGCTGTCCTGAACAATCTACCTGTCCCCTCACAGGTGTTGACAGTAGAATCAAGAGTATCCATGACAACAGGGGAGTAAGTAGATAACCTTTATAGGAGGAAAGTACGTAACTTCTACCGTGTGTGTGTGTGGTGTTAAGTTCCCCAACAAGAAAACCCACCAAAAATGTCAGTCAAACAGAAAGGGGAACTAACAAAGAGTCATTGACAACAACCAAAATAGGTGGGGTTTTTAGGAGAGGTTCTGAAAGATACTCATGGGTGTGTCCACTGAAAGTTGCATAGCAACAACAACTGGGACCTAAGACACCCACCATGAGTGGCCACTAAATTTGCCTAAGTAGAGGCAAACAAAAGAAAAACCCACATCAATCTTAAAGACAGGAAGTAAACCAAAAAGGCGGAGCAAAACAAAATGAGATAAAGGATGGTTTGTCTTATCAAAATAGGGAGAGCCAACTAAAGGTGTTTAACCCTCCACATCTATCACTACAAATAAAGGAGTTGACCCTCCACATCTATCACTACAACTAAAGGTGTTTAACCCTCCACATCTATCACTACAACTAAAGGAGTTGACCCTCCACATCTATCACTACAACTAAAGGAGTTGACCCTCCACATCTATCACTACAACTAAAGGAGTTGACCCTCCACATCTATCACTACAACTAAAGGAGTTGACCCTCCACATCTATCAATACAACTAAAGGAGTTGACCCTCCACATCTATCAATACAGCTAAAGGTGTTGACCCTCCACATCTATCACTACAACTAAAGGAGTTGACCCTCCACATCTATCACTACAACTAAAGGAGTTGACCCTCCACATCTATCACTACAACTAAAGGAGTTGACCCTCCACATCTATCACTACAACTCACTCTACAATGCAACTAAAGGAGTTGACCCTCCACATCTATCAATACAACTAAAGGAGTTGACCCTCCACATCTATCAATACAACTAAAGGAGTTGACCCTCCACATCTATCAATACAACTAAAGGTGACCCTCCACGTTGACCCTCCACATCTATCAATACAACTAAAGGTGTTAACATCTATCAATACAACTAAAGGAGTTGACCCTCCACGTCTATCAATACAACTAAAGGAGTTGACCCTCCACGTCTATCAATACAACTAAAGGAGTTGACCCTCCACGTCTATCAATACAACTAAAGGAGTTGACTCTCCACATCTATCAATACAACTAAAGGTGTTGACCCTCCACATCTATCAATACAACTAAAGGTGTTAACATCTATCAATACAACTAAAGGAGTTGACCCTCCACGTCTATCAATACAACTAAAGGTGTCGACCCTCCACATCTATCAATACAACTAAAGGTGTCAACCCTCCACATCTATCAATACAACTAAAGGTGTCAACCCTCCACATCTATAAAGACAACTAAAGGTGTCGACCCTCCACATCTGTCCAGACAACTGGAGCACTGGGCCAACACAGGTGAAACACCTTCCAACTAACGAGAACCAGCACAGTGTAAGACAAGCTGACTAATGAGGTGACACCAATCGGTGTGTCCTATGTGCTAACAAGCTCTACGTGCTAAAGTCCAAACCTCAAAACATAAATGGAAAAACCTGAAAGCCTGTCACACTTTCCCCCTTCAGGGTCACGTTCGTCGTAATGATTGGACCAAGGCGCAGCGTGCGTAGAGTTCCACATATTTTTAATAAATCGAAACTCATCAAAACAAAAATAAAAAAGCACAAACGCAACTAACTGTAGACAAGATCCCACAAACAACAATGGGGAAAATGGTTACCTAAATATGATCCCCAATCAGAAACAATGATAAACAGCTGCCTCTGATTGGGAACCATATCAGGCCAACATAGAAATACAATACACCTAGATGACCCACCCTCATCACTATCACGCCTCAAACCAACACAGAGAATAAACAGCTTTCCATGGTGTGACATTAAGCCAACACATATATCCAATTTTTTTTAGCCTGTAACAGGCATGATTTTCAAATCTTTATTTTCCAAAACTGCAGCATATGTCATGTAATCTGTAATGAGCTGACATCATCATCATCATCATCATCATCATTATCATAAGAACCAATAAAGTTCAATCTATTTTTTTAAAGTTGATGCTGATTTTCCTGAGGGACTGCTCTACGTGATCTGTGTGTAAGTGTCATGATGATGTGTCTTTGATTGTTATGCAATGTTTTGGGACAAGGAGTGTCATCATGTTACGTAAATAAAATGCTAAGTGGGGGCCTTGGCTGTGCCCTGCATGTACTCTTAGAAAAAAAGGCTTTCAAAAGGGTTCTTCGGCTGTCCCCAGAGGAGAACTCTTGTTTTGGTTCCAGGGAGAACCTTTTTTTTGGTTTGGGTCTTACATGGAACCCAAATGGGTTCTACCTGGAACCAAAAAGGGTTCTCCAATGGGGACAACAGAATAACCCTATTAGGTTATAAATAACTTGTCATAGCACTACACATCTGCTTCAAATAATGAACTAATCATCACGCTTTGATCATTTGAATCAGCTGTGTAACGTTAGGGCAAAAACCAACACGTGCACTGAGTTTGGGAATCACTGCCCGACATACCGCTATTGACCAGAATAACAACAACAAATAAAAAACTATTCGGAAGAGGTTTTCTTCAGAACTATTTTATAAATAGAGTGAATGTGGAGGAGGAGTTAAGATGGCGTGTTGCCTTGGTAACGTCCAAAAGTGTAAGTCTCCTCAAAGTCTGTCTTTAAATTTAATCTGGAAACCCGGAACATCCGGCTAAGTTCTAGAAGGAACCTTTTTAGAGTTCTAGAGTTCTTTTTTTTTTCATTCTAAAATCTCTAAGTTCTAGAGTTCTTTTTTTTTCATTCTAAAATCTCTAAGTTCTAGAGTTCTTTTTTTTTCATTCTAAAATCTCTAAGTTCTAGAGTTCTTTTTTTTTTTCATTCTAAAATCTCTAAGTTCTAGAGTTCTTTTTTTTTCATTCTAAAATCTCAGACACATCAAGGTAGGATTTTGAAATGTTTGCCTGCCCACATTTACTTAGCACCTCTGTAAAGAGTGTCTCCTGTCAATCTCTTTATTTATTTATTTGTTCACACAGCAACACTACTGCCACACTCAGCCTTGTTAAAATACTCCAAACCAGAATGTGTCAGTAGCGTTGTTTGGCAATGCATATCTGTGTGTATCGCTTATTATCTCATGTTTCTCAATGCATATCTGTGTGTATTGCTTATTATCTGTAATTCTACTCATTTTGCTATGTCGCAGAGAGATTTTACAATTTTATATCTAATTTTATGCAATTCTACTCATTTTGCCATGGGGCAGAGAGACAAATGTGCAGTTTTACAACTCATTTCCTGCAATTCTACCTATTTTGCTATAGGGTGGAGGCAAATGTATGCAGTTGATAGGATAACTGATGATTAGTGGGCCCCGCCCCAGTCGGTAATTCAACCATGCTTACTACACGTTTAGATAGCTGGCTGCTAGACTAACTGACCCATCTAAAACAATGTTGCTAACATGAGATTTTTTAAATTTTACCTTTATTTTACTAGGCAAGTCAGTTAAGAACAAATTCTTATTTTTAATGACAGCCTAGGAACAGTGGGTTAACTGCCTGTTCAGGGGCAGAACGACAGATTTGTACCTTGTCAGCTCAGGGATTTGAACTTGCAACCTTTCAGTTACTAGTCCAACGCTCTAACCACTAGGCTACTCTGATAATTGAGGGACCACTGATGCACAAACACATTTAGAAATTGCACCTTGTGCATTCTATTATTCTGACTCTCAACAGTAAGTTGAGACCCCGACTGAGTCGTCGTCGTCGTCCCCCTCCCCCCAAACTGAGTTTCCCTGGTGTAGAGAATCATTATACCATCTAAAACACTGTCAAATATAGTTTCCATAACCAAAATATTGTACACTGAACAAATATATAAACACAATATGTAAAGTGTTGGTCCCATGTTTCATGAGCTGAAATATAAGATCTCAGAAATATTCCATACTCACACAAAAAGCTTATTTCTCTCAAATGTTGTGGACAAATTTGTTTACATCCCTGTTAGTGAGCATTTCTCCTTTGCCAAGATACTCCATTCACCTGACTGGTGTGGCATATCAACAAACTGATTAAACAGCATGATCATTACACAGGTGCACCTTGTGCTGGGGACAATTAAAGGCCACTCTAAAATGTGCAGTTTCTTCACACAACACAATGCCACAGATCTCTCAAGTTTTGAGGGAGAGTGTGCAATTGGCATGCTGACTGCAGGAATGTCCACCAGAGCTGTTTCCAGAGAATTAAAAGTTTATTTCTCTACCATAAGCCGCCTCCAACGTCATTTTAGAGAATTTGGCAGTACGTCCAACCAGCCTCACAACCACAGACCACGTGTATGGCGTTGTGTGGGGGCGAGCGGTTTGCTGATGTCAAGGTTGTGAACAGAGTGCCCCACCGTGGCAGTGGGTTTATGGTATGGGCAGGCATAAGCTATGGGCGATGAACACAGTTGCATTTTATCGATGACAATTTGACTGCACAGAGATACCGTGACAAGATCCTGAGGGTCATTGTCATGCCAGTCATCCGCCGCCATCACCTCAACACAATTCCTGGAAGAGGAAAATGTCCCAGTTCTTCCATGGCCTCATCAGACATGTCACCCATTGAGCATGTTTGGGATGCTCTGGATTGACGTGTACGACAGCGTGTTCAAGTTCCCACAAATATCCAGAAACTTCGCACAGCCACTGAAGAGGACAACATTCCACAGACCATAATCAACAGACTGATCAACTCTGTGTGAAGGAGATGTGCCACCCTGCATGAAGCAAAATGGTGGTCAGAGACTGGTTTTCTGATCCACACTCCTACTTTTTATTAAATAGCTATCTATGATCAACAGATGCATATCTGTATTCCCATTCATGTGAAATCCATAGATTAGGGCCTAATTTATTTATTTTAATTGACTGATTTCCAAATATGCCCTCTAACTCAGTAAAATCTTTGAAATTGTTGCATGTTGCATTTATATTTTTTATGGAGTATATTTTCAGCTGGTTTACAAAAAAAAACGAAAGTAAAAGAAGCAAAAAAATAAAGTGCAGAAAATAAAGTCCCATTTCTATGTGAATTTGGTCAGGTCGTCCAAATAGTGACATCGAGCAACTTTCATAACGATGACCTGGCTAATAGCTTCCAAAAACATAATACAACGATGAAAAAATCTTGCTACATAGCCATAAAAGAAAGATATTTAAATGTACCTTCCATGACAGCCAACCAGGGCCGGTGTTATGGGCCGGGTCCTGGCCCGCCCTACCTTACTTCCTTTCCGGTCCAAATTAAATATTGAAATATTGATCATTTACACGCGCTGTCAGAAAGACGCATCAATCTCAGATAAAGCATCCAAGCGAGCGAAAAACAGCGCCCCTCTGTTTCCTTATGTGTAGACCATCTATCTGATGCTGTCTGGACAAAGGGAAGTATGGCCTGTCATACCTTTTCTGTCCTGAATAAACCCAATGCGTTTTCTATGGGGAAAATATGCAGACCAAAGCCTGTCGACTCCCACCTTCGGGACAACGACTTTTAAAGTTTTAAAGTTTAAAGTTTTTTTTATTTAACCTTTATTTAACTAGGCAAGTCAGTTATGAACTAAATCTTATTTACAATGACTGCCTACGATTATGTCGGAGACATGAGCATCTCGTTATTTTTAAACAGATCTCTGGTTTCAGCCACTTGCGATTTAGAAAGGAAAGTGTGCGGGTGCACAGTGCACTGTTCGGATGCTGACTTCCCCTAAAGTAAATTGATGTTTTGCCAAAATGATATAATTACTCCTGTCTAATTAAAATAATACAGAAGACTTTACCAGAGAGCTTGACTTAGCCACAGAGGATTATTATTTTTTTGTTTTTAAATACTGTGAATTGTTTCTAAATCATAAGTGCAAAGGCGTATGTCTATTTGGAAAGCCAGTCATTTGGGCAGTATAAATTAAAAAGTTGAGAAAAGAAGAAGAGGAGGGCTGTGTGGTGAAGATATGGACATTGCTCTAAAGAACGTGTCCGCTGTCTCCCCGTTAATTATTGCACATTCATTGTTTCATTGTGTGAATTGTTTGCCCTTTGATTGTTTTTTAATTTAAAAAATATATAAATTCCCCATTACATATGCAACCAGTAGGCTAGTAAATGTACCGTTAATCCATGTCATTTGGTTACATTCATTTCTGTTAACACATGTTTTACAGTCATTTACAGTTCTTTCTCGGAGTGGAAACGTTGTTTGCGGAGTTCACAACCTGATACACTTCTGAGAAACAAGTGTTGGTTTGTTTCATAACAATCATTTAAGGAGTTTTTATTTCATAACCATCATTTTGGAGTGTTGTCATTTTTTCATTGTGTTTTGTTTGGAGTGCTTCGTGTGAGCGCGTGGGGTTCCGTGTGTCCTGATAACGTTGATACAATGTTGCACTTACCTAGTCAATAGCTCAAATCAAGAAAGATAGAAAGGGAGGCAGACAGGTGGAGGAGTAGAGAGATGAATGAGATTGAAAGAACTTGCAATTTTCATCAGGATATTTTTACTGTTTTAATTTGTTGGCTTTAGGCCTATGCATTTTACTTAGTTGACGATGGAAGTTATGGGCCTACTGCTGCATTGGCCTATATAGGCTATCTCTGAGTTATGGGCTATCTCTGAGTTATAGGCCTACTGCTGCATTGGCCTATATAGGCTATCTCTGAGATATAAGCTATCTCTGAGTTATAGGCTATCTCTGACTTATAGGCATACTGCTGCATTGGCCTATTTAGGCTATCTATGAGTTATAGGCTATCTCTGAGTTATAGGCTATCTCTGAGATATAGGCTATATCTGAGTTATAGGCCTACTGCTGCATTGGCCTATATAGGCTATCTCTGAGTTATAGGCTATATCTGATTTTATTTTAATTAAGATTTGTATAATTAACCATGACAATACTTTTTAGAACATGTTATCGAAATGAAACGGAAAATGTACATATAAAATAATCAAGTTCCCCAAAGTTGAAACTCAGGAGCTGTCTGACGGTCTTATAACACTTATTAAGAACATTTGTTCAGGCGGTCCTGTGAAAAAAAACGGGCACCCCTATAGAAATCAAATGCCAACTGATTCGTTCTGGCGCGGGCCCTGCAGCTAATATCTGGGATTCATTGGTGGACATTGGTTGCGCCAGACAACACAGCCTTTTGTGAGCTGTCACCAACCAACCAGTGTAGAGTATACGGGTCTATGAAAAACCTCATCTAATTGGTTAGAAGAAACAGGTCCCACCTTCCAGAGCTCCTGCTCTCCCTCTCTTTGTTTGCAAATGGCTGTTTGCACATGTGCAAATATTGTTGTCATAGTAGGGCGCTAAAGTACTGTCAAAATAATGATTGCGCGAAATTGACATGTGCAGGTGCAATTATTCCTGGCAAATATTAACTTACACGTTTGCAAATACGATTACAACTACAAATGTGTTTTTTTCCTTTATGTTCACAACTCATCAGTTACACGTTTGAGAATGTGTTTACAACTACAAATGATTATTTCATGTACACAACTCATCAGTTACACGTGCAAATTGTGTTTACAACTACAAATCTATTGTGAACGCTCAAATCATTATGTCGGTGGTTTATCTCCATACTTCCACTGTGTTAAGAACCTATCTATTTGATTCTGCAGTGATATTCTCGGTGTGTTTTATGGTTATGAGTGTAGCTCGGGACCATTGGATGGGACAGGTAACCTGTTGAATGTGAAGCGACACCGCAAGAGGCCCATCGGCACTAGGACCGTGTTGGATCGCCCACTCTTCTAGAGAGTGTCTGTGATCACTGTCCACGACAGACAAGTCAGCCATCCTCACAAGGAAGCGAAGAAGCACCGTGCAAATATAATAGTTTGCGAAAGGTACGTTTAAACATTTGTTACATGGATCCATGAATATTCGTTCTCGCAAACCGTCGACGAAATGTGTTGTGCTGAAATGAAACGTTTTGTAGACGTTGTGTTTTTGTCGTGGTACTTGCTTTCCATAGGTTGTGAAGATGGATCGTTTCAGTGGTAAAGAAACATCGGCTAGGCAGCAGACACCTGCAAACAAGATTTGAGTCGCGAGCAGTGTTATAATGTAAGTGCGAATTCTAGAATCTTACGTTGTTACATTGTTCGTTACATTGTTGCCATAAGTGTTCTTCAAGATACATTGTTCCAATTTGCACATTTGGCTACATTTCTGCAACGTTTTGCGCTCATGAGTCATCGCTAACCCTACCGTAGACTGTGAGTCATACTCTTCCAACCCAGCCCACTGATGGTAGCCAGTGGAAAACTAGCTGCATCTTCATCGAGATCTGCACCTTGCAAAACAATGCATTGAAAAATATGTAGATTAATTAAAAAAACATAAACATGTAGAGAAAAAGGGTTATTCATTTGCGTTCTGTCTCTCTCGCGCTGTTTGTGTGTGTGTGTGTGTGTGTGTACGATGCAGAAAACTAAATTAATAGTTTTTTTCTCTGTCATATCTCTCCATGTGTCATAATCTATTCACAGAGGATAACCCATCACAGACTAGGGATGAAATTGATGTTAATCCATTCAGTTGATGTTGATAAGTGTCACTTCTCGGGAATATTAGGGTTTAGAAACCTCTCACTAAATCTCTAAACCTTCTGCAGTGGTTTTGAATGATGTCTAATCTTAATTCATTTACGAGTGAAATTACAGCCTTTTTCCTGTTTTAAATTAATATCAGTACTTGCACCAGGTCCTACCCCCCAGGTCCTCTCCCCCCAGGTCCTATCCCCCAGGTCCTATCCCCCCAGGTCCTATCCCCCAGGTCCTATCCCCCAGGTCCTATCCCCCACCAGGTCCTACCCCCCAGGTCCTATCCCCACCAGGTCCTACCCCCCCCAGGTCCTATCCCCCCAGGTCCTATCCCCCCAGGTCCTATCCCCCCCCACCAGGTCCTATCCCCCCAGGTCCTATCCCCCCCCACCAGGTCCTACCCCCCCAGGTCCTACCCCCCACCAGGTCCTACCCCCCCCAGGTCCTATCCCCCACCAGGTCCCCCTAGGTCCTATCCCCCCTACCCCCCACCAGGTCCTATCCCCCCAGGTCCTATCCCCCCACCCTAGGTCCTACCCCCCACCAGGTCCCCCCCCCCAGGTCCTACCCCCCCCAGGTCCTATCCCCCACCAGGTCCTACCCCCCCCAGGTCCTACCCCCAGGTTCTGACATGTAGACAAGAATATCATTTAGACACTCAATGCTTTTGCCAATTAGTCATCTCACTCCTGTCCTATGATAAACTACAGCTCCAGTAATCATCCCTCTCTGACCATGGTTGTGTCCCAAATGGCATCATATTTCCTACATAGTGCACTACTTTAGACCAGAGCCCTATGGAACCCTATTCCCTATGTAGTGCACTACTTTAGACCAGAGCCCTATGGAACCCTATTCCCTATGTAGTGCACTACTTTAGACCAGAGCCCTATGGAATCCTATTCCCTATGTAGTGCACTACTTTAGACCAGAGCCCTATGGAACCCTATTCCCTATGTAGTGCACTACTTTAGACCAGAGTCCTATGGAACCCTATTCCCTATATAGTGCACTACTTTAGACCAGAGTCCTATGGAACCCTATTCCCTATATAGTGCACTACTTTAGACCAGAGTCCTATGGAACCCTATTCCCTATATAGTGCACTACTTTAGACCAGAGTCCTATGGAACCCTATTCCCTATATAGTGCACTACTTTAGACCAGAGTCCTATGGAACCCTATTCCCTATATAGTGCACTACTTTAGACCAGAGTCCTATGGAACCCTGTTCCCTATATAGTGCACTACTTTAGACCAGAGTCCTATGGAACCCTGTTCCTATATAGTGCACTACTTTAGACCAGAGCCCTATGGAATCCTATTCCCTATGTAGTGCACTACTTTAGACCAGAGCCCTATGGAACCCTATTCCCTATGTAGTGCACTACTTTAGACCAGAGCCCTATGGAATCCTATTCCCTATATAGTGCACTACTTTAGACCAGAGTGTGCCATTTGGAACACAGTCATTGTCTTCATGTAAAAATGTCCCAGTTGTTCCTATGAATCAGTCTCAGGGAGCTTGAAGTGAATTTCTTCCGGTTGTTTCATATCTGTTACACATCCACTGTTTATATCACTAACACATCCACTGTTTATATCACTAACACATCCACTGTTTATATCACTAACACATCCACTGTTTATATCACTAACACATCCACTGTTTATATCACTAACACATCCACTGTTTATATCACTAACACATCCACTGTGGCCTCAACAATGGGTTGTGATGACAAAGCATTAATCGATATAGTTTTATAGTTTTTATAAGGGCCAGTTCAGTTGTTGTTCACCTGCCAACGTACAGTAGTACTCTAGTGTGTACGTTTACACTAACATCACGGGCCCAAAACCTTATTTCAGATTCACACGGAACTCATATGTTACATATGTTACAAGTTAAGATTTGGCACAAAATTATTATTATTATTAATAATAGAGAGTGATACTATTTGACAGTTGTAACATACAGTACAGTAACAGGGATGACAGTGAAGTAACAGGGATGACAGTACGGTAACAGGGATGACAGTACAGTAACAGGGATGACAGTGAAGTAACAGGGATGACAGTACAGTAACAGGGATGACAGTACAGTAACAGGGATGACAGTACAGTAACAGGGATGACAGTGAAGTAACAGGGATGACAGTGAAGTAACAGGGATGACAGTACGGTAACAGGGATGACAGTACAGTAACAGGGATGACAGTACAGTAACAGGGATGACAGTACAGTAACAGGGATGACAGTACAGTAACAGGGATGACAGTGAAGTAACAGGGATGACAGTACGGTAACAGGGATGACAGTACAGTAACAGGGATGACAGTGAAGTAACAGGGATGACAGTACAGTAACAGGGATGACAGTACAGTAACAAGGATGACAGTGAAGTAACAGGGATGACAGTGCAGTAACATGGATGACAGTACAGTAAAAGGGATGACAGTAGAGTAACAGGGATGACAGTACGGTAACAGGGATGACAGTACAGTAACAGGGATGACAGTGAAGTAACAGGGATGACAGTGCAGTAACAGGGATGACAGTACGGTAACAGGGATGACAGTACAGTAACAGTGATGACAGTATGGTAACAGGGATGACAGTGGTAACAGGGATGACAGTACAGTAACAGGGATGACAGTGCAGTAACAGGGATGACAGTACGGTAACAGGGATGACAGTACAGTAACAGTGATGACAGTATGGTAACAGGGATGACAGTACGGTAACAGGGATGACAGTACAGTAACAGGGATGACAGTACAGTAACAGGAATGACAGTACAGTAACAGGGATGACAGTGCATTAACATGGATGACAGTACAGTAAAAGGGATGACAGTAGAGTAACAGGGATGACAGTGCAGTAACAGGGATGACAGTGCAGTAACAGGGATGACAGTGCAGTAACAGGGATGACAGTGCAGTAACAGGGATGACAGTGCAGTAACAGGGATGACAGTGCAGTAACAGGGATGACAGTACAGTAACAGGGATGAGAGTGGAGTAACAGGGATGACAGTGAAGTAACAGGGATGACAGTACAGTAATAGGGATGACAGTACAGTAACAGGGATGACAGTACAGTAACAGGGATGACAGTTGAGTAACAGGGATGACAGTGCAGTAACAGGGATGATAGTACAGTAAAAGGGATGACAGTAGAGTAACAGGGATGACAGTGGAGTAACAGGGATGACAGTGCAGTAACAGGGATGACAGTGCAGTAACAGGGATGACAGTACAGTAACAGGGATGACAGTGGAGTAACAGGGATGACAGTGAAGTAACAGGGATGACAGTACAGTAATAGGGATGACAGTACAGTAACAGGAATGACAGTACAGTAACAGGGATGACAGTACGGTAACAGGGATGACAGTGGAGTAACAGGGATGACAGTACAGTAACAGGGATGACAGTACAGTAACAGGGATGACATTACAGTAACAGGGATGACAGTACAGTAACAGGGATGACAGTACAGTAACATGGATGACAATACGGTAACAGGAATGACAGTACAGTAACAGGGATGACAGTACAGTAACAGGGATGACAGTACAGTAACAGGGATAACAGTACAGTAACAGGGATGACAGTGAGGTAACAGGGATGACAGTACAGTAACAGGGATGACAGTACGGTAACAGGATTGACAGTACAGTAACAGGGATGACAGTACAGTAATAGGGATGACAGTACAGTAACAGGGATGACAGTACAGTAACAGGGATGACAGTACAGTAACAGGGATGACAGTACGGTAACAGGGATGACAGTACAGTAACAGGGATGACAGTACAGTAACAGGGATGACAGTGAGGTAACAGGGATGACAGTACGGTAACAGGGATGACAGTACAGTAACAGGGATGACAGTGAGGTAACAGGGATGACAGTATGGTAACAGGGATGACAGTACAGTAACAGGGATGACAGTGAAGTAACAGGGATGACAGTGGAGTAACAGGGATGACAGTACAGTAACAGGGATGACAGTTCAGTAACAGGGATGACAGTACAGTAACAGGGATGACAGTAACAGTGATGACAGGTCAGTTTAGGAGAGTAACAGGGATGACAGTACAGTAACAGGGATGACAGTACAGTAATAGGGATGACAGTACAGTAACAGGGATGACAGTATGGTAACAGGGATGACAGTACAGTAACAGGGATGACAGTAACAGGGATGACAGGTCAGTTTAGGAGAGTAACAGGGATGACAGTAAAGTAACAGGGATGACAATACTGTATAGGACAGTAACAAGGATGACAGTACTGTAACAGGGATGACAGTACAGGAGCAGGGAGGACAATGCCGTAACAAGGATGACAGTAAAGTAACAGGGATGACAGTAAAGTAACAGGGATGACAATACAGTATAGGACAGTAACAGGGATGACAGTACAGTATAGGACAGTAACAGGGATGACAGTACAGTAACAGGGATGACAGTACAGTATAGGACAGTAACAGGGAGGGTAGTACAGTAACAATAAGACTATACTGTAGGACTATACAGTAGGACTCTACAGTAGGGTTATACAGTAGGACTATACAGTAGGGTTATACAGTAGGACTATACAGTAGGGCTATACAGTAGGACTATACAGTAGGGTTATACAGTAGGACTATACAGTAGGGCTATACAGTAGGACTATACAGTAGGGCTATACAGTAGGACTATACAGTAGGGTTATACAGTAGGACTCTACAGTAAGGCTATACAGTAGGACTATACAGTAGGGCTATACAGTAGGACTATACAGTAGGACTATACAGTAAGACTATACGGTAGGACTATACAGTAAGGCTATACAGTAGGGTATACAGTAGGACTATACACTAAGGCTATACAGTAGGCTATACAGTAAGGCTATACAGTAAGGCTATACAGTAGGTCTATACAGTAGGACTATACAGTAGTCTATACAGTAAGGCTATACAGTAAGGCTATACAGTAGGTCTATACAGTAGGCTATACAGTAGGGTATACAGTAGGACTATACACTAAGGCTATACAGTAGGCTATACAGTAAGGCTATACAGTAAGGCTATACAGTAGGTCTATACAGTAGGACTATACAGTAGTCTATACAGTAAGGCTATACAGTAAGGCTATACAGTAGGTCTATACAGTATAGAGAGATATGGAGAGAGAGACAGAGAGAGATATAGAGAGAGATATAGAGAGAGATATAGAGAGAGATATGGAGAGAGATATAGAGAGAGATATAGAGAGAGATATGGAGAGAGATATAGAGAGAGATATAGAGAGAGATATGGAGAGAGATATAGAGAGATAATTTTTGTTGTTGTTAATTTTTGTTGTTTTTCACTTTATATATTCACTTTGTATGTTGTCTACCTCACTTGCTTTGGCAATGTTAACACATGTTTCCCATGCCAATAAAGCCCTTGAATTGAATTGAATTGATATAGAGAGATATATAGAGAGATATAGAGAGAGATATAGAGAGATATATAGAGAGAGATATAGAGAGAGATGTAGAGAGAGATATAGAGAGAGATATGGAGAGAGAGAGATGTAGTGTGTGAGCTATATAGAGAGATAGATACAGAGAGAGATGTATAGAGATTGAGATCTATCGACAGAGATTTGATAGACATGGAGAGATCTCAGTAAAGTAGATACCTTGTCACCCTAGAAGAAACCAGCCTGAAACTCGCCACCACCATCTATACATACCTAGTCTCTACTCTCCCCTCTCTACTCTCCCTTCTCTACTCTCTGTTCTCTACTCTCCCCTCTTTTCTCTCTACTCTCCCCTCTTTTCTCTCTACTCTCCCTTCTCTACTCTCTACTCTCCTCTCTCGACTCTCCCTTCTCTACTCTCCCTTCTCTACTCTCTACTCTCCCCTCTCTACTCTCTACTCTCTACTCTCCCCTCTCTACTCTCCACTCTCTACTCTCCTCTCTCTACTCTCCTCTCTCTACTCTCCCCTCTCTATTCTCCCCTCTCTACTCTCTACTCTCCCCTATCTACTCTCCCTTCTCTCCACTCCCCTCTCCTCTTTCTACTCTCTACTCCGCTCTCTACTCTCCTCTCTCTACTCTCCTCTCTCTACTCCGCTCTCTACTCTCCTCTTTCTACTCTCCTCTCTCTACTCTCCTCTTTCTACTCTCCTCTTTCTACTCTCCTTTCTCTACTCCGCTCTCTCCTCTCCTCTTTCTACTCTCCTCTCTCTACTCCGCTCTCTACTCCTCTCTCTCTACTCTCCCTTCTCTCCACTCCCCTCTCCTCTCACTACTCTCCTCTTTCTACTCTCCTCTCTCTACTCTCCTCTTTCTCCTCTCCTCTCTCTACTCTCTCTACTCCGCTCTCTACTCTCCTCTTTCTACTATCCTCTCTCTACTCTCCTCTTTCTACTCTCCTCTTTCTACTCTCCTCTTTCTACTCTCCTCTTTCTACTATCCTCTCTCTACTCTCCTCTTTCTACTCTCCTCTCTCTACTCCGCTCTCTCTACTCTCCTCTCTCTCTCTCCTCTCTCTCTCTCTCTCTACTCCGCTCACTACTCTCCTCTTTCTCCTCTCCTCTTTCTACTCTCCTCTCTCTCCTCTCCTCTCTCTACTCTCTCTACTCCGCTCTCTACTCTCCTCTTTCTACTCTCTACTCCGCTCTCTACTCTCCTCTTTCTACTCTCCTCTTTCTACTCTCCTCTCTCTCTCCCTCTCTCTACTCTCCTCTCTCTACTCTCCTCTCTCTCCTCTCCTCTCTCTACTCTCTCTCTCTCCTCTTTCTACTCTCCTCTCTCTCTCTCCTCTTTCTACTCTCTCCTCTCTCTACTCTCCCTCTCTATTCTCCCCTCTCTACTCTCTACTCTCCCTTATCTACTCTCCCTTCTCTCCACTCCCCTCTCCTCTCCTCCTCTCCTCTTTCTACTCTCTACTCTGTTCTCTACTCTCCTCTCTCTACTCTCCTTTCTCTACTCTGCTCTACCCTCCTCTTTCTACTCTCCTCTTTCTACTCTCCTCTTTCTACTCTCCTCTCGCTACTCTCCTTTCTCTACTCCGCTCTCTACCCTCCTCTTTCTACTCTCCTCTTTCTACTCTCCTATTTCTACTCTCCTCTCTCTACTCTCCTTTCTCTACTCCGCTCTCTACCCTCCTCTTTCTACTCTCCTCTTTCTACTCTCCTCTTTCTCTCTCTCTCTCTCTACTCTGTTCTCTACTCTCCTATCTCTACTCCTCTCTCTCTCTCTCTCTCTCTCTCCTCTTTCTACTCTCTCTCTCTCTCTCCTCTTTCTCTCCTCTCTCTACTCTCCTCTCTCTCTCTCTCTCTCTCTCTCTCTACTCTCCTCTCTCTACTCTCTCTACTCTCCTCTCTCTCGCTCTCTCTACTCCGCTCTCTCTACTCTCCTCTCTCTACTCTCCTCTTTCTACTCTCCTCTCTCTACTCTCCTCTTTCTACTCTCCTCTTTCTACTCTCCTCTCTCTACTCTCTCTCTCTCTCTCTACTCTCTACTCTCCCCTCTCTACTCTATACTCTCCCTCTCTCGACTCTCCCTCTCTACTCTCCACTCTCTACTCTCCTCTTTCTACTCTCCTCTCTCTACTCTCCTCCTCTCTATTCTCCCTCTCTCTCTCTACTCTCCCTATCTACTCTCCCTTCTCTCCACTCCCTCCTCTCCTCTTTCTCCTCTCTACTCTCCTCTCTACTCTCCTCTCTCTACTCTCTCTCTCTCTACTCCTCTTTCTACTCTCTCTACTCTCCTCTTTCTACTCTCCTCTACTCTCTCTACTCCTCTCTCTCCTCTTTCTCTCCTCTCTCTTCTCTCTCTCTCTCCTCTCTCTCTCTCTACTCTCCTCTTTCTACTCTCCTCTTCTCTCTCTCTACTCTCCCTCTCTCTACTCCGCTCTCTACTCTCTCTCTCTACTCCTCTCTCTACTCTCCTTCTCTCCACTCCCTCTCCTCTCACTACTCTCCTCTTTCTACTCTCCTCTCTCTCCTCTCTCTACTCTCCTCTTCTCTCTCCTCTCCTCTCTCTACTCTCCTCTTTCTACTCTCCTCTTTCTACTCTCCTCTCTCTCTCTCTCTCTCCTCTCTCTATTCTCTCCCTCTCTACTCCTCTCTACTCTCCCTTATCTCCTCTTTCTACTCTCCCTTCTCTCCACTCCCTCTCTCTCTCCTCCTCTCCTCTTTCTACTCTCTACTCTGTTCTCTACTCTCTCTCTCTCTCTCTACTCTCCTTTCTCTCTGCTCTCTACTCTCCTCTTTCTACTCTCCTCTTTCTACTCTCCTCTTTCTACTCTCCTCTTTCTACTCTCCTTTCTCTACTCCGCTCTCTACCCTCCTCTTTCTACTCTCCTCTTTCTACTCTCCTCTTTCTACTCTCCTCTCTCTACTCTCCTTTCTCTACTCCGCTCTCTACCCTCCTCTTTCTACTCTCCTCTTTCTACTCTCCTCTCTCTATTCTGTTCTCTACTCTCCTATCTCTACTCTCCTCTTTCTACTCTCCTCTCTCTACTCCGCTCTCTACTCCCTCTCTCTCTCTTTCTCCTCTTCTCTCCTCTCTCTCTCTCCTCTCCTCTCACTCTCTCCTCTTTCTCTCTCTCTCCTCTCTCTACTCTCCTCTTTCTCTCCTCTCTACTCTCTCTACTCTGCTCTCTACTCTCCTCTTTCTCCTATCCTCTCTCTACTCTCCTCTTTCTCTCTCCTCTTTCTACTCTCCTCTCTCTACTCTCCTCTCTCTACTCTCTCTACTCTGCTCTTTCTACTCTCCTCTCCTCTCTCTCTACTCTCCTCTCTCTACTCTCCTTTCTCTCTCCGCTCTCTACTCTCCTCTCTCTACTCTCCTCTCTCTCTCTCCGCTCTCTACCCTCCTCTTTCTACTCTCCTCTCTCTACTCCGCTCTCTCTACTCTCCTCTATCTACTCTCCTTTCTCTACTCCGCTCTCTACTCTCCTCTTTCTACTCTCCTCTTTCTACTCTCCTCTCTCTACTCCGCTCTCTCTCTCTCCTCTCTCTTTCTACTCTCCTCTCTCTCTCCTCTCTCTCTCTCTCTCTCTCTCTCCGCTCTCTACTCTCCTCTTTCTACTCTCCTCTCTCTACTCTCCCCTCTCTATTCTCCCCTCTCTACTCTCTACTCTCCCTTATCTACTCTCCCTTCTCTCCACTCCTCCTCTCCTCTCTTTCTACTCTCTCTCCTCTTTCTACTCTCTCTTTCTACTCTGTTCTCTACTCTCCTCTCTCTCTTTCTACTCTCCTTTCTCTACTCCGCTCTCTACCCTCCTCTTTCTACTCTCCTCTTTCTACTCTCCCTCTTTCTACTCTCCTCTCTCTACTCTCCTTTCTCTCTCCGCTCTCTACCTCCTCTTTCTACTCTTCTCTTTCTACTCTCCTCTCTCTACTCTCCTCTCTCTACTCTCCTCTCTCTACTCCTCTCTCTACTCTCCTCTCTCTACTCTCCTCTCTCTCTACTCCGCTCTCTACTCTCCTCTCTCTCTACTCTCCTCTTTCTACTCTCCTCTCTCTACTCTCCTCTTTCTACTCTCCTCTTTCTACTCTCCTCTCTCTACTCTGTTCTCTACTCTCCTCTTTCTACTCTCCCTCTTTCTACTCTCCTCTCTCTACTCCGCTCTCTCTCTCTCTGCTCCTCTCTCTCTACTCTCCTTCTCTCCTACTCTCCTCTTTCTCTCTCTCTACCCTCCTCTTTCTACTCTCCTCTTTCTCTCCTCTCTCTACTCTGTTCTCTACTCTCCGCTCTCTACTCTCTCTCTCTCTCTCTACTCTCCTCTCTCTCTCTCCTCTCTCTACTCTCCTCTCTTCTACTCTCCTCTTTCTACTCTCCTCTTTCTACTCTCCTCTCTCTACTCTCCTTTCTCTACTCCGCTCTCTACCCTCCTCTTTCTACTCTCCTCTTTCTACTCTCCTCTTTCTACTCTCCTCTCTCTACTCTGTTCTCTACTCTCCTATCTCTACTCTCCTCTCTCTCTCCGCTCTCTACTCTCCTCTCTCTCTCCTCTCTCCCTCTCCTCTTCTCTACTCTCCTCTCTCTCTACTCTCCTCTCTCTACTCTCCTCTCTCTCTCCGCTCTCTACTCTCCTCTCTACTCTCCTCTCTCTACTCTCCTCTCTCTACTCTCTCTCTACTCTCCTCTCTCTACTCTCCTCTTTCTCTCTCCTCTCTCTACTCTCCTCTCTCTCCTCCTCTTTCTACTCTCCTCTCTCTACTCTCCCCTTTCTACTCTCTACTCTCTACTCTCTACTCTCCCTCTCTACTCTATACTCTCCCTTCTCTCCTCTTCTCTACTCTCCCTCTCTCTACTCTCCTCTCTCCTCTCCTCTCTACTCTCCTCTTTCTACTCTCCTCTCTCTCTCTCCCTTCTCCCTCTCTCTCTCTCTCTACTCTCCCTTTCTATCTCTCTCCCTCTCTCCACTCCCTCTCTCTCTTTCTACTCTCTCTCTTTCTCTCTACTCTCCTCTCTCTACTCTCCTCTCTCTACTCCGCTCTCTACTCTCCTCTTTCTACTCTCCTCTCTCTACTCTCCTCTTTCTACTCTCCTCTTTCTACTCTCCTTTCTCTACTCCGCTCTCTCCTCTCCTCTTTCTACTCTCCTCTCTCTACTCTCCTCTTTCTACTCTCCTCTCTCTACTCCTCTCTCTCTACTCCTCTCTCTCTACTCTCCCTTCTCTCCACTCCCTCTCTCCTCTCACTACTCTCCTCTTTCTACTCTCCTCTCTCTCTCTCCTCTTTCTCTCTCCTCTCTCTCTCTCTCTTCTCCTTTTCTACTCTCCTCTCTCTACTCTCCCCTCTCTATTCTCCCCTCTCTACTCTCTACTCTCCTTATCTACTCTCCCTTCTCTCCACTCCCCTCTCCTCTCACTCCTCTCCTCTTTCTACTCTCTACTCTGTTCTCTACTCTCCTCTCTCTACTCTCCTTTCTCTACTCTGCTCTCTACCCTCCTCTTTCTACTCTCCTCTTTCTACTCTCCTCTTTCTACTCTCTCTCTCTACTCTCCTTTCTCTCTCCGCTCTCTACCCTCCTCTTTCTACTCTCCTCTTTCTACTCTCCTATTTCTACTCTCCTCTCTCTACTCTCCTTTCTCTACTCCGCTCTCTACCCTCCTCTTTCTACTCTCCTCTTTCTACTCTCCTCTCTCTATTCTGTTCTCTACTCTCTCTATCTCTACTCTCCTCTTTCTACTCTCCTCTCTCTACTCCGCTCTCTACTCCTCTCTCTCTCCTCTCCCTTCTCTCCTCTCCCTCCCTCTCTCTACTCTCCTCTCTTCTACTCTCCTCTCTCTACTCTCCTCTTTCTCCTCTCCTCTCTCTACTCTGCTCTCTACTCTCCTCTTTCTACTATCCTCTCTCTACTCTCCTCTTTCTACTCTCCTCTTTCTCTCTCTCCTCTCTCTTTCTACTCTCCTCTCTACTCTCCTCTCTCTCTCTGCTCTACTCTCTCTCTCTCTCTCTCTCTACTCTCCTCTCTCTACTCTCCTCTCTCTACTCTCCTCTCTCTACTCTCTCTCTCTCTATCTACTCTCCTCTCTCTCTCCGCTCTCTACTCCCTCTTTCTCTCTCTTTCTACTCTCCTCTCTCTCCGCTCTCTCTCTCTACTCTCCTCTATCTACTCTCCTTTCTCTACTCCGCTCTCTACTCTCCTCTTTCTACTCTCCTCTTTCTACTCTCCTCTCTCTCTCCGCTCTCTCTCTCCTCTCTCTACTCTCCTCTCTCTACTCTCCTCTCTCTCTCTCTCCTCTCTCTCTCTACTCTTCTCTACTCCGCTCTCTACTCTCCTCTTTCTACTCTCCTCTCTCTACTCTCCCCTCTCTATTCTCCCCTCTCTACTCTCTACTCTCCCTTATCTACTCTCCCTTCTCTCCTCTCTCTCCTCTCACTCCTCTCCTCTTTTTCTACTCTCTACTCTGTTCTCTACTCTCCTCTCTCTACTCTCCTTTCTCTACTCCGCTCTCTACCCTCCTCTTTCTACTCTCCTCTTTCTACTCTCCTCTTTCTACTCTCCTCTCTCTACTCTCCTTTCTCTACTCCGCTCTCTACCCTCCTCTTTCTACTCTTCTCTTTCTACTCTCCTCTCTCTACTCTCCTCTCTCTACTCTCCTCTCTCTACTCCGCTCTCTACTCTCCTCTCTCTCTCTCTCCTCTCTCTACTCCGCTCTCTACTCTCCTCTCTCTACTCTCCTCTTTCTACTCTCTCTCTCTCTACTCTCCTCTTTCTACTCTCCTCTTTCTACTCTCCTCTCTCTACTCTGTTCTCTACTCTCCTCTTTCTACTCTTTCTACTCTTTTTCTACTCTCCTCTCTCTACTCCGCTCTCTACTCCTCTCTCTCTACTCTCCCTTCTCTCCACTCCCCTCTCCTCTCTCTACCCTCCTCTTTCTACTCTCCTCTTTCTACTCTCCTCTCTCTACTCTGTTCTCTACTCTCCGCTCTCTACTCTCCTCTCTCTACTCTCCTCTCTCTACTCCGCTCTCTACTCTCCTCTTTCTACTCTCCTCTCTCTACTCTCTCTACTCTCCTCTTTCTACTCTCCTTTCTCTACTCCGCTCTCTACTCTCCTCTTTCTACTCTCCTCTTTCTACTCTCCTCTCTCTACTCCGCTCTCTCTACTCTCCTCTCTCTACTCTCCTCTCTCTCCTCTCCTCTCTCTACTCTCTCTACTCCGCTCTCTACTCTCCTCTTTCTACTCTCCTCTCTCTACTCTCCCCTCTCTATTCTCCCCTCTCTACTCTCTACTCTCCCTTATCTACTCTCCCTTCTCTCCACTCCCCTCTCCTCTCACTCCTCTCCTCTTTCTACTCTCTACTCCGTTCTCTACTCTCCTCTCTCTACTCTCCTTTCTCTACTCCGCTCTCTACCCTCCTCTTTCTACTCTCCTCTTTCTACTCTCCTCTCTCTACTCTCCTTTCTCTACTCCGCTCTCTACCCTCCTCTTTCTACTCTTCTCTTTCTACTCTCCTCTTTCTACTCTCCTCTCTCTACTCTCCTTTCTCTACTCCGCTCTCTACCCTCCTCTTTCTACTCTCCTCTTTCTACTCTCCTCTCTCTACTCTCCTCTCTCTACTCTCCTCTCTCTACTCTCCTCTCTCTACTCTCCTCTCTCTACTCCTCTCTCTACTCTCCTCTCTCTACTCTCCTCTTTCTACTCTCCTCTCTCTACTCTCCTCTTTCTACTCTCCTCTTTCTACTCTCCTCTCTCTACTCTGTTCTCTACTCTCCTCTTTCTACTCTCCTCTTTCTACTCTCCTCTTTCTACTCTCCTCTCTCTACTCCGCTCTCTACTCCTCTCTCTCTACTCTCCCTTCTCTCTACTCCCCTCTCCTCTCACTACTCTCCTCTTTCTACTCTCCTCTTTCTACTCTCCTCTCTCTACCCTCCTCTTTCTACTCTCCTCTTTCTACTCTCCTCTCTCTACTCTGTTCTCTACTCTCCGCTCTCTACTCTCCTCTCTCTACTCTCCTCTCTCTCTCTCCTCTCTCTCTCTCCTCTCTACTCCGCTCTCTACTCTCCTCTCTCTACTCTCCTCTCTCTACTCCGCTCTCTACTCTCCTCTTTCTACTCTCCTCTTTCTACTCTCCTCTCTCTACTCCGCTCTCTACTCCTCTCTCTCTACTCTCCCTTCTCTCCACTCCCCTCTCCTCTCTCTACTCTCCTCTTTCTACTCTCCTCTCTCTACTCTCCTCTTTCTACTCTTCTCTCTCTACTCCGCTCTCTCCTCTCCTCTCTCTACTCTCCTCTCTCTACTCTCCTCTCTCTACTCTCCTCTCTCTCTCTCTACTACGTTCTCTACTCTCCTCTCTCTACTCTCCTTTTTCTACTCTCCTCTCTCTACTCTCCCCTCTCTATTCTCCCCTCTCTACTCTCTACTCTCCCTTATCTACTCTCCCTTCTCTCCACTCCCCTCTCCTCTCACTCCTCTCCTCTTTCTACTCTCTACTCCGTTCTCTACTCTCCTCTCTCTACTCTCCTTTCTCTACTCCGCTCTCTACCCTCCTCTTTCTACTCTCCTCTTTCTACTCTCCTCTCTCTACTCTCCTTTCTCTACTCCGCTCTCTACCCTCCTCTTTCTACTCTCCTCTTTCTACTCTCCTCTTTCTACTCTCCTCTCTCTACTCTCCTTTCTCTACTCCGCTCTCTACCCTCCTCTTTCTACTCTCCTCTTTCTACTCTCCTCTCTCTACTCTGTTCTCTACTCTCCTATCTCTACTCCGCTCTATACTCTCCTCTCTCTACCCTCCTCTTTCTACTCTCCTCTTTCTACTCTCCTCTTTCTACTCTCCTCTCTCTACTCTCCTCTCTCTACTCTCCTCTCTCTACTCCGCTCTCTACTCTCCTCTCTCTACTCTCCTCTCTCTACTCTCCTCTTTCTACTCTCCTCTCTCTACTCTCCTCTTTCTACTCTCCTCTTTCTACTCTCCTCTCTCTACTCTGTTCTCTACTCTCCTCTCTCTACTCTCCTCTTTCTACTCTCCTCTTTCTACTCTCCTCTTTCTACTCTCCTCTCTCTACTCCGCTCTCTACTCCTCTCTCTCTACTCTCCCTTCTCTCCACTCCCCTCTCCTCTCACTACTCTCCTCTTTCTACTCTCCTCTTTCTACTCTCCTCTCTCTACTCTCCTCTTTCTCCTCTCCTCTTTCTACTCTCTACTCCGCTCTCTACTCTCCTCTCTCTACTCTGTTCTCTACTCTCCTCTCTCTACTCTCCTCTTTCTACTCTCCTCTTTCTACTCTCCTCTTTCTACTCTCCTCTCTCTACTCCGCTCTCTACTCCTCTCTCTCTACTCTCCCTTCTCTCCACTCCCCTCTCCTCTCTCTACTCTCCTCTTTCTACTCTCCTCTCTCTACTCTCCTCTTTCTACTCTTCTCTCTCTACTCCGCTCTCTCCTCTCCTCTCTCTACTCTCCTCTCTCTACTCTCCTCTCTCTACTCTCCTCTCCTCTCTCTACTCCGTTCTCTACTCTTCTCTCTCTACTGTCCTCTCCTCTTTCTACTCTCCTCTCTCTACTCTCCCCTCTCTACTCTCCCCTCTCTACTCTCCCCTCTCTATTCTCCCCTCTCTACTCTCTACTCTCCCTTATCTACTCTCCCTTCTCTCCACTCCCCTCTCCTCTTTCTACTCTCTACTCTGTTCTCTACTCTCCTCTTTCTACTCTCCTCTCTCTACTCTCCTCTTTCTACTCTCCTCTCTCTACTCTCCTCTCTCTACTCTCCTCTTTCTACTCTCCTCTCTCTACTCTCCTCTTTCTACTCTCCTCTCTCTACTCTCCTCTTTCTACTCTCCTCTTTCTACTCTCCTCTTTCTACTCTCTACTCTCTTCTCTACTCTCCTCTCTCTACTCCGCTCTCTACTCTCCTCTTTCTACTCTCCTCTTTCTACTCTCCTCTCTCTACTCTGCTCTCTACTCTCCTCTGTCTACTCTCCTCTTTCTACTCTCCTCTCTCTACTCCGCTCTCTACTCTCCTCTCTCTACTCCGCTCTCTACTCTCCTCTTTCTACTCTCCTCTTTCTACTCTCCTCTGTCTACTCTCCTCTTTCTACTCTCCTCTCTCTACTCCGCTCTCTACTCTCCCTTCTCTCCACTCCCCTCTCCTCTCACTACTCTCCTCTTTCTACTCTCCTCTCTCTACTCTCCTCTTTCTCCTCTCCTCTCCTTTCTCTACTCCATTCTCTCCTCTCCTCTCTCTACTCTCCTCTCCTCTCTCTACTCTCCTCTTTCTACTCTCCTCTCCTCTCTCTACTCTCCTCTCTCTACTCTCCTCTCCTCTCTCTACTCTCCTCTCTCTACTCTCCTCTCCTCTCTCTACTCTCTTCTCTTCGAGTGGTGCTTTGCTTCATCCACGATTGATGTGAAAATGTGGAGGATGGTGTTTGTTTCCCTGGAGAAGGTTAGAAGGACTGAAGAGTATCCCGTTGTGTTTCTCCCAGGGCAGGAGTGTTGGTGTTGTGTGGAAGGATAGGACAGGACTAAGGAGTGTTTGTGTTGTGTAGAAGGATAGGACAGGACTCAGGAGTGATGTCTTGGTCCAGCTACTGTTTAGCCCACTGTACAGGGAGCTGGCAGGGAGGCAGTCAGCCGAGCGAGGGGAGCAGAGGGGGAGGTAGGAACCGAGTGAGGGGAGCAGAGCGGGAGGGAGGAACCGAGCAGATGGGGAGGGAGGAACCGAGCAGAGAGTGAGGGAGTAACCGAGCAGAGGGGGAGGGAGGAACCGAGCAGAGGGGAGCAGAGGGGGAGGGAGGAACCAAGCAGAGGGGAGCAGAGGGGGAGGGAGGAACCGAGCAGAGGGGGAGGGAGGAACCGGGCAGAGGGGAGCAGAGGGGGAGGGAGGAACCGAGCAGAGGGGGAGGGAGGAGCCAAGCAGAGGGGAGCAGAGGGGAGGGAGGAACCAAGCAGAGGGGAGGGAGGAACCGAGCAGACGGGAGCAGACGGGGAGGGAGGAACCGAGCAGAGGGGAGGAGAGGGGGAGGGAGGAACCGGGCAGAGGGGAGCAGAGGGGGGGGGGGGAACCGAGCAGAGGGGAGCAGATGGGGAGGGAGGAACCGAGCAGAGGGGACCAGATGGGGTGGGAGGAACCGAGCAGAGGGGGAGGGAGGAACCAAGCAGAGGGGAGCAGAGGGGAGGGAGGAACCGATCAGAGGGGGAGGGAGGAACCAAGCAGATGGGAGCAGAGGGGAGGGAGGAACCGAGCAGATGGGAGGGAGGAACCGAGCAGAAGGGGAGGGAGGAACCAAGCAGAGGGGAGCAGAGGGGGAGGGAGGAACCAAGCAGAGGGGAGGGAGGAACCGAGCAGAGGGGAGCAGAGGGGGAGGGAGGAACCGAGCAGAGGGAGCAGAGGGGAGGGAGGAACCGAGCAGAGGGGGAGGGAGGAACCAAGCAGAGGGGAGCAGAGGGGGAGTGAGGAACCGAGCAGATGGGAGGGAGGAACCGAGCAGAGGGGAGCAGAGGGGAGGGAGGAACCAAGCAGAGGGGAGCAGAGGGGGAGGGAGGAACCAAGCAGAGGGGAGGGAGGAACCGAGCAGAGGGGAGCAGAGGGGGAGGGAGGAACCGATCAGAGGGGAGGGAGGAACCAAACAGAGGGGAGCAGAGGGGGAGGGAGGAACCGAGCAGAGGGGAGGGAGGAACCAAGCAGAGGGGAGCAGAGGGGAGGGAGGAACCGAACAGAGGGGAGCAGAGGGGGAGGGAGGAACCGAGCAGAGGGGGAGGGAGGAACCAAGCAGAGGGGAGCAGAGGGGGAGGGAGGAACCGAGCAGAGGGGAGCAGAGGGGAGGGAGGAACCAAACAGAAGGGAGCAGAGGGGGAGGGAGGAACCGAGCAGAGGGGAGCAGAGGGGGAGGGAGGAACCGAACAGAGGGGAGCAGAGGGGGAGGGAGGAACCGAGCAGAGGGGAGCAGAGGGGAGGGAGGAACCTAGCAGAGGGAAGCAGAGGGGGAGGGAGGAACCGAGCAGAGGGGAGCAGAGGGGGAGGGAGGAACCGAGCAGAGGGGAGGGAGGAACCGAGCAGAGGGGAGAAGAGGGGAGGGAGGAACCGAGCAGAGGGAGAAGAGGGGGAGGGAGGAACCGAGCAGAGGGGAGAAGAGGGGGAGGGAGGAACTCTCTACTCTCCTCTCTCTCCTCTCCTCTTTCTACTCTCCTCTCTCTCTCTCTCTCTCTCTCTCTCTCTCCTCTCCTCTCCTCTCCTCTCCTCTCCTCCTCCTCTCCTCTCCTCTCTCCTCCTCTCCTCTCCTCTCCTCTCCTCTCCTCTCCTCTCCTCTCTCTCTCTCCTCTCTCTCTCTCTACTCTCCTCTCCTCTCTCTCTCTCTCTCTCTACTCTCCTCTCTCTACTCTCTCTCTCTCCTCTCTCTCTCTCCTCTCCTCTCTCTACTCTCCTCTCTCTACTCTCCTCTCTCTACTCTCCTCTCCTCTCTCTCCTCTCCTCTCTCTCCTCTCCTCTCTCTACTCTCCTCTCTCTACTCTCCTCTCTCTCTCTCCTCTCCTCTCTCTACTCTCCTCTCTCTCCTCTCCTCTCTCTACTCTCCTCTCTCTCTCTCCTCTCCTCTCCTCTCTCTACTCTCCTCTCTCTACTCTCCTCTCCTCTCTCTACTCTCTCTCTACTCTCCTCTCCTCTCTCTACTCTCCTCTCTCTACTCTCCTCTCCTCTCTCTACTCTCTTCTCTTCGAGTGGTGCTTTGCTTCATCCACGATTGATGTGAAAATGTGGAGGATGGTGTTTGTTTCCCTGGAGAAGGTTAGAAGGACTGAAGAGTATCCCCGTTGTGTTTCTCCCAGGGCAGGAGTGTTGGTGTTGTGTAGAAGGATAGGACAGGACTAAGGAGTGTTTGTGTTGTGTAGAAGGATAGGACAGGACTCAGGAGTGTTTGTGTTGTGTAGAAGGATAGGATAGGACAGGACTCAGGAGTGATGTCTTGGTCCAGCTACTGTTTAGCCCACTGTACAGGGAGCTGGCAGGGAGGCAGTCAGCCGAGCGAGGGGAGCAGAGGGGGAGGTAGGAACCGAGTGAGGGGAGCAGAGCGGGAGGGAGGAACCGAGCAGATGGGGAGGGAGTAACCGAGCAGATGGGGAGGGAGGAACCGAGCAGATGGGGAGGGAGTAACCGAGCAGAGGGGAGGGAGTAACCGAGCAGAGAGGGAGGGAGGAACCGAGCAGATGGGGAGGGAGTAACCGAGCAGAGGGGGAGGGAGTAACCGAGCAGAGAGGGAGGGAGTAACCGAGCAGAGGGGGAGGGAGGAACCGAGCAGATGGGGAGGGAGGAACCCGAGCAGAGAGGGAGGGAGTAACCGAGCAGAGGGGGAGGGAGGAACCGAGCAGAGGGGAGCAGAGGGGGAGGGAGGAACCGAGCAGAGGGGGAGGGAGGAACCAAGCAGAGGGGAGCAGAGGGGAAGGGAGGAACTGAGCAGAGGGGAGGGAGGAACCAAGCAGAGGGGAGCAGAGGGGGAGGGAGGAACCGAGCAGAGGGGGAGGGAGGAACCGAGCAGAGGGGAGGGAGGAACCGAGCAGAGGGGAGAAGAGGGGGAGGGAGGAACCGAGCAGAGGGGAGCAGAGGGGGAGGGAGGAACCGAGCAGAGGGGAAGGGAGGAACCGAGCAGAGGGGAGCAGAGGGGGAGGGAGGAACCGAGAAGAGGGGGAGGGAGGAACCGAGCAGAGGAGGAGGGAGGAACCGAGCAGAGGGGGAGGGAGGACCCGAGCAGAGGGGAGGGAGGAACCGAAATTATAATTATTTAACATCGAGGGGAAGAAAACACAGACAATTGAGATGCGACCTAGAGGGAGGAGGGGAAGAAAACACAGACAATTGAGATGCGACCTAGAGGGAGGAGGGGAAGAAAACACAGACAATTGAGATGCGACCTAGACATGTTTATGTGAAGAGATACTATTGGATTTTGCCAATGAGCCCCCATATCTACTTCCCCAGGGTCATTTCCCTCATCCCAGTTAGCATTGGCTCACGAAACAACCTTCCACTTCTTTCATACTGGATACAGAGACATACAGAAATGGCATCTACAAGTTCATCTGAGTCTGAGGAAGTGCAACCTAGCTGTCTGGGATTAAGAGTTAACCCTGAACCTAGCTGTCTGGGATTAAGAGTTAACCCTGAACCTAGCTGTCTGGGATTAAGAGTTAACCCTGAACCTAGCTGTCTGGGATTAAGAGTTAACCCTAAAGTACCTCTAGCTGTTTAGGATTAAGAGTTAACCCTAAAACTAGCTGTTTAGGATTAAGAGTTAATCCTGAACCTAGCTGTTTAGGATTAAGAGTTAATCCTGAACCTAGCTGTCTAGGATTAAGAGTTTACCCTGAAGTACCTCTAGCTGTCTAGGATTAAGAGTTTACCCTGAAGTACCTCTAGCTGTCTAGGATTAAGAGATAACCCTGAAGTACCTCTAGCTGTCTAGGATTAAGAGATAACCCTGAAGTACCTCTAGCTGTCTAGGATTAAGAGTTTACCCTGAAGTACCTCTAGCTGTTTAGGATTAAGAGTTTACCCTGAAGTACCTCTAGCTGTCTAGGATTAAGAGTTTACCCTGAAGTACCTCTAGCTGTCTAGGATTAAGAGATAACCCTGAAGTACCTCTAGCTGTCTAGGATTAAGAGATAACCCTGAAGTACCTCTAGCTGTCTAGGATTAAGAGTTTACCCTGAAGTACCTCTAGCTGTTTAGGAGATAACCCTGAAATATCGCTTTAAAACAGAACCTAGCCGCATTCCAAGAGTTGTGGGTTGCTCTGTCTCTGCTCGTTTGGTAACAAAAGCTCTGACTAAGTGCATTACTGCTAGTAAATAGGAAAACGAGTTTCCATAGAGATGTCAAATTGAGTTGAATTGTGCTGGCAGTAATCAGGTAAATGTCATTTTGTCTGGAGGCTGGATCACAGGGTATCCTTCATTATGCTCCATCTGAATGTTGCTGATGACCTGATTGGTTGCTCGCTCATATTCACTAGGAACGAAACAGAAGCAAAATAGTCTAAACGGGGACCTGTAACAACCTGTACAATACCAAACCCTTGTTTTTATTTTCTGTCGCGAAAGGTTTTGCTATGCTGTGCACTAATGAATACAACCCTGGTGATTTGCTGGCAGTCACTACTGTTGACCAGCACCTATGCCCTGGTCAAACGTAGGTCACTGTGTAAGAAATAGGGCGCCATTTTGGATGCACCTTGAGTCTTCTTGTGACAAAGAGATGTGTCTCCTTCACCTACCACAGAGATAATGATCAACTACTGAAACCATCACCTACCTACCACAGAGATAATGATCAACTACTGAAACCATCACTTACCTACCACAGAGATAATGATGAACTACTGAAACCATCACTTACCTACCACAGAGATAATGATGAACTACTGCAACCATCACTTACCTACCACAGAGATAATGATGAACTACTGAAACCATCACTTACCTACCACAGAGATAATGATCAACTTAAAAAATATATATAATACTCCCTATTCACCTACGACTGCATGACCGTGCATGTCTCCAACACCAAGTTTGCTGAGGACACGACGGTGGTAGGCCTGATCACCAACGACGATGAGGCAGCCTATTGGAGCTGATCGTAGACTACAGGAAACGGAGGGCCGAGCACACCCCCATTCACATCGACAGGGCTGTAGTGGAACGGGTCGAGAACTACAAGTTCCTCTGTAAGGAATTATCATGGTCGTGAAGGGTGCACGACAACGCCTCTTCCCCCTCAGGAGGCTGAAAAGGTCAGATCCTCAAAAAGAAAAATACAGCTGCACCATCGAGAGCATCTTGACTGGTTGCATCACCGCCTGGTATGGCAACTGCTTGGCATCCGACTGTAAGGCGCTACAGAGGGTAATGCTGTCAACCATGTACATCACTGGGGCCGAGCTTCCTGCCATCCAGGACCTCTATACCAGGCGGTGTCACAGAAAGGCCCTAAAGAATTGTCAAAGACTCTAGCCGCAACCGGGATACCCATGAGCCGGTGCACAATTGGCCTAGCTTCACCCAGGTTAGGGCAGGGTTTGGCCGGCCTGGTTGTCCTTGTCCCATCAAGCTCTAGCGACTCTTGTGTTGGCCGCGCACATGCACGCTTGTTTCTACACATTTGGTTCTGTTGGCTTCCGGGTTAAACGAGCAGTGTGTCAAGAAGCGGTGCAGCTTGGCAGAGTCGTGTTTCGGAGGCTGGCTCTCGACCTTCGCCTCTCCCGAGTCCGTACGGGAGTTGCAGCAATGGGACAAGACTGTAACTACCAATTGGATATCATGAAATTGGGGTCAAAAAAGGGGTAAAAAGTACAAAAGAATGTATAAAAAAAGACTCCAGCCACTCAAGTCATTGACTCTCTGCTACCTCAGGGTATTATCTGTTGCCTAGTCACATCATCCCTACCCACAGTGCCTTTCGGGAAAGTATTCAGACCCCTTGACTCGTTCCACAATTTGTTACGTTACAGCCTTATTCTAAAATTGATTAAATCGTTTCCCCCCCCCTAATCAATCTGCACACAATACCCCATAATGACAAAGCAAAAAACTGGTTTTTAGAAATGTTTGCTAATAACAAATATATATAAAAAAGTAAGTATTCAGACCCTTTACTCAGTACTTTGTTGAAGCACCTTTTTCAGCAATTACAGCATTGAGTCTCCTTGGGTATGACGCTACAAGCTTGGCACACCTGTATTTGGGGAGTTTCTCCCATTCTTCTCTGCAGCTCCTCTCAAGCTCTGTCAGGTTGGATGGGGAGCGTCGCTGCACAGCTATTTTCAGGTCTCCATAGATGTTAGATGGGGTTCAAATCCAGGCTCTGGCTGGGCCACTCAAGGGCATTCAGAGACTTGTCCTGAAGCCACTCCTGTGTTGTCTTGGCTGTGTGCTTAGGGTTGTTGTCCTGTCGGAAGGTGAACCTTCGTCTCAGTCTGAGGTCCTGACCGCTCTGGATCTCTCTGTACTATTCCGTTCATCTTTCCCTTGATCCTGACTAGTCTCCCAGTTCCTGCCACTGAAAAACATCCCTACAACATGATGCTGCCACCACCATGCTTCACCGTAGGGATGGTGCCAGGTTTCCTCCAGACATGACGCTTAGCGTTCAGGACAAAGAGTTCAATCTTGTTTCTCATGGTCTGAGAGTCTTTAGGTGCCATTTGGCAAACTCTAACTTGGCTGTTATGTGCCTTTCACTGAAGAGTGGCTTCTGTCTGGCCAGTTTACCATAAAGGCCTGATTGGTGGAGTGCTGCAGAGATGGTTGTCTTTCTGTAAGTTTTTCCCATCTTCATAGAGGAACTCTGGAGCTCTGTCAGAGTGACCATCAAGTTCTTTATCACCTCCCTGACCATTTAAGAATGATGAATTCCATTAGCCTCATGGCTTGGTTTTTGCTCTGACATGCACTGTGAACTGTGGGACCTTATATAGACAGGTGTGAGCCTTTCCAAATCATGTCCAATCAATTGAATTTATCCCAGGTGGGCTCCAATCAAGTTGTAAAAACATCTCAAGGATGATCAATGGAAACAGGATGGACCTGAGCTCAATTTCGAGTGTCATAGGAAAGGTTCTGAATACTTATCTATCGGAACTGGTACCCCTTGTATATAGCCTAGTTATCGTTACTCAGTACTGGTACCCCTTGTATATAGCCTAGTTATCATTACTCAGTACTGGTACCCTGTGTATATAGCCTAGTTATCATTACTCAGTACTGGTACCCCTTGTATATAGACTAGTTATCATTACTCAGTACTGGTACCCCTTGTATATAGCCTAGTTATCATTACTCAGTACTGGTACCCCTTGTATATAGACTAGTTATCATTACTCAGTACTGGTACCCCTGTATATAGACTAGTTATCATTACTCAGTACTGGTACCCTTGTATATAGCCTAGTTATCATTACTCAGTACTGGTACCCCTTGTATATAGACTAGTTATCATTACTCAGTACTGGTACCCTTGTATATAGCCTAGTTATCATTACTCAGTACTGGTACCCTGTGTATATAGCCTAGTTATCATTACTCAGTACTGGTACCCTTGTATATAGCCTAGTTATCATTACTCAGTACTGGTACCCCTTGTATATAGCCTAGTTATCATTACTCAGTACTGATACCCCTTGTATATAGACTAGTTATCATTACTCAGTACTGATACCCCTTGTATATAGACTAGTTATCATTACTCAGTACTGGTACCCCTTGTATATAGCCTAGTTATCATTACTCAGTACTGGTACCCCCTGTATATAGACTAGTTATCATTACTCAGTACTGGTACCCTGTGTATATAGACTAGTTATCATTACTCAGTACTGGTACCCTAGCCTAGTTATCATTACTCAGTACTGGTACCCCTTGTATATAGACTAGTTATCATTACTCAGTACTGATACCCTGTGTATATAGCCTAGTTATCATTACTCAGTACTGGTACCCTGTGTATATAGCCTAGTTATCATTACTCAGTACTGGTACCCTTGTATATAGACTAGTTATCATTACTCAGTACTGGTACCCTTGTATATAGACTAGTTATCATTACTCAGTACTGGTACCCTGTGTATATAGCCTAGTTATCATTACTCAGTACTGGTATCCTGTGTATATAACCTAGTTATCATTACTCAGTACTGGTACCCCTTGTATATAGCCTAGTTATCATTACTCAGTACTGGTACCCCTTGTATATAGCCTAGTTATCATTACTCAGTACTGGTACCCCCTGTATATAGCCTAGTTATCATTACTCAGTACTGGTACCCCTGTATATAGACTAGTTATCTTTACTCAGTACTGGTACCCTGTGTATATAGACTAGTTATCTTTACTCAGTACTGGTACCCTGTGTATATAGCCTAGTTATCATTACTCAGTACTGGTACCCTGTGTATATAGACTAGTTATCATTACTCAGTACTGGTACCCTGTGTATATAGCCTAGTTATCATTACTGGTATCCTGTGTATATAACCGAGTTATCATTACTCAGTACTGGTACCCCTTGTATATAGCCTAGTTATCATTACTCAGTACTGGTACCCCCTGTATATAGACTAGTTATCATTACTCAGTACTGGTACCCCCTGTATATAGCCTAGTTATCATTACTCAGTACTGGTACCCCTTGAATATAGACTAGTTATCATTACTCAGTACTGGTACCCCCTGTATATAGCCTAGTTATCATTACTCAGTACTGGTACCCTGTGTATATAGCCTAGTTATCATTACTCAGTACTGGTACCCTGTGTATATAGCCTAGTTATCATTACTCAGTACTGGTACCCTGTGTATATAGCCTAGTTATCATTACTCAGTACTGGTACCCTGTGTATATAGCCTAGTTATCATTACTCAGTACTGGTACCCCCTGTATATAGCCTAGTTATCATTACTCAGTACTGGTACCTCTTGTATATAGACTAGTTATCATTACTCAGTACTGGTACCCTGTGTATATAGCCTAGTTATCATTACTCAGTACTGGTACCCCCTGTATATAGCCTAGTTATCATTACTCAGTACTGGTACCTCTTGTATATAGACTGCATCTCAGTCCTAGAGGCATCACTACAGAGCCTGGTTCGATTCCAGGCTGTATCATAACCTGCTGTGATTGGGTGTCCCATAGGTTGGCGGCACAATGTCGTTAGGGTTCGGCCGAAGAATTTGTTTTTAACTGACTTGCCTAGTGAAATAAATAAAATAAAAATATTTTTTTTTATATAGCTAAGAAATTAACTTTATGTCCTGAATACAAAGTGTTATGTTTGGGGCAAATCCAACACAACATATATTGTGCTTCTAGTTCCGACAGTGCAGCAATATCTAACATGTAATCTAACAATTCCCCAACAACTACCTAATACACACACATCTAAAGGGTTGAATGAGAATATGTACATATAAATATATGGATGAGCGACGGCCGAGCAGCATAGGCAAGATGCAGTAGATGGTATAAAATACAGTATATTGTAACAATGATGGCTGAGAATCGGGAAGCAAGTTCAGGGAGTGAATGTTTTAATAAAATAAACACGACACAATATAAAACAAGAAGCATGAACAACGCACAGACATGAAACAGAAACAATGAGGCCTGGGGAAGGAACCAATGGGAGGGACATATATAGGGAAGGAACCAAAGGGAGTGACATATATAGGGAAGGAACCAATGGGAGGGACATATATAGGGAAGGAACCAATGGGAGGGACATATATAGGGAAGGAACCAATGGGAGGGACATATATAGGGAAGGAACCAAAGGGAGTGACATATATAGGGAAGGAACCAATGGGAGGGACATATATAGGGAAGGAACCAATGGGAGGGACATATATAGGGAAGGAACCAATGGGAGGGACATATATAGGGAAGGAACCAATGGGAGGGACATATATAGGGAAGGAACCAATGGGAGGGACATATATAGGAAGGAACCAATGGGAGCGACATATAAAGGGAAGGAACCAATGGGAGGGACATATATAGGGAAGGATCCAAAGGGAGGGACATATATAGGGAAGGAACCAATGGGAGGGACATATATAGGGAAGGAACCAATGGGAGGGACATATATAGGGAAGGAACCAATGGGAGGGACATATATAGGGAAGGAACCAAAGGGAGGGACATATATAGGGAAGGAACCAAAGGGAGTGACATATATAGGGAAGGAACCAATGGGAGGGACATATATAGGGAAGGAACCAATGGGAGGGACATATAGGGAAGGAACCAATGGGAGGGACATATATAGGGAAGGAACCAATGGGAGGGACATATATAGGGAAGGAACCAATGGGAGGGACATATATAGGGAAGGAACCAATGGGAGGGACATATATAGGGAAGGAACCAATGGGAGGGACATATATAGGGAAGGAACCAATGGGAGGGACATATATAGGGAAGGAACCAATGGGAGGGACATATAGAGGGAAGGAACCAATGGGAGGGACATATATAGGGAAGGAACCAATGGGAGGGACATATATAGGGAAGGAACCAATGGGAGGGACATATATAGGGAAGGAACCAATGGGAGGGACATATATAGGGAAGGAACCAATGGGAGGGATATATAGGGAAGGAACCAATGGGAGGGACATATATAGGGAAGGAACCAATGGGAGTGACATATATAGGGAAGGAACCAAAGGGAGAGAGATATATAGGGAAGGAACCAAAGGGAGAGACATATAGAGGGAAGGAACCAATGGGAGTGACATATAGAGGGAAGGAACCAAAGGGAGTGACATATATAGGGAAGGAACCAAAGGGAGTGACATATATAGGGAAGGAACCAAAGGGAGTGACATATATAGGGAAGGAACCAAAGGGAGTGACATATATAGGGAAGGAACCAAAGGGAGTGACATATAGAGGGAAGGAACCAAAGGGAGTGACATATATAGGGAAGGTAATCAAGGAAGTGATGGAGTCCAGGTGAGTCTGACGACCTGCAAGTGCACGTAACGATGGTGACAGGTGTGCCCCATAACGAGCAGCCTGGTGACCTAGAGGCCAGAGGGGGAGCACATGTGACAAATATACATATGAGATGAGTAATGCAAGATACGTAAACATGATTAAAGTGACAATATTTAAAGTGACTAGTGTTCCATTCATTAAAGTGGCCAATGATTTCAAGTCCTGTGTGTAGGCAGCAGCCTCTCGGTGTTAGTGATGTCTGTTTAACAGTCTGATGGCCTTGAGATAGTGTCACGGATCCCTCCGGAACTTTCATCACTTACACCTGTCCCCTATTCTCCTGTCCCCTATTCACCTGTCCCCTAATCACCTGTCCCCTGTTCACCTGTCCCTTGTTCACCTGTCCCCTGTTCACCTGTCCCCTGTTCACCTGTCCCTGTTCTCCTGTCCCCTTTTCACCTGTCCCTGTTCTCCTGTTCCCTGTCCCTGTTTTCCTGTCCCCTGTTCACCTGTCCCCTCACCTGTCCCCTATTTACCTGTCCCTGTTTACCTGTCCCCTGTTCACCTGTCCCCTTATCACCTGTCCCTTGTTCACCTGTCCCCTGTTCACCTGTCCCCTGTTCACCTGTCCCCTGTTCCCACTGATTAGTATTTGTATATATGTGCCCTTTGGTTTCCATGGTCTTGTTGATTGAATTGTTCCGATGTCCGTTGTTGCGTGTGAGTACCTGTGCTGTGTGTTTTGGGCTTTCGTGCCCTTGTGGAGTGTACAGATGATTACGGGGTCTCGTCCCGTGTGTTAATCATTGTGTGTTATTTATTCACTCTTTTGTTTGGGTTTCAACCCTGTGTTTTTGTTACGTATTTGTTTGGTCTTCGTCCGCGTGCCTTTACACGGCACGCCGGAATTTGGGTAAGAAATAAAATCCCTATTACACATTACTGCTACATATTCGTCGCCAGACCCACTGGCTCCAGGTCATCTATAAGTCCATGCTAGGTAAAGCTCCACCTTATCTCAGTTCACTGGTCACGATGGCAACACCCACCCGTAGCACGCGCTCCAGCAGGTGTATCTCACTGATCATCCCTAAAGCCAAAAACTCATTTGGCCGCCTTTCCTTCCAGTTCTCTGCTGCCTGTGACTGGAACGAATTGCAAAAATCTCTGAAGTTGGAGACTTTTATCTCCCTCACCAATTTTAAACATCTGCTATCTGAGCAGCTAACCGATCGCTGCAGCTGTACATAGTCTATCGGTAAATAGCCCACCCAATTTACCTACCTCATCCCCATACTGTTTTTATTTTATTTACTTTTCTGCTCTTTTGCACACCAGTATCTCTACCTGCACATGTTCATCTGCTCATTTATCACTCCAGTGTTTATCTGTTAAATTGTAATTATTCACTCCTATGGCCTATTTATTGCCTACCTCATGCCTTTTGCACACAATGTATATAGATTCTTTTTTTTCTACTATGTTATTGACTTGTTTATTGTTTATTGTTTATTCCATGTGTAACTCTGTGTTGTTTGTTCACACTGCTTTGCTTTATCTTGGTCAGGTCGCAGTTGTAAATGAGAACCTGTTCTCAACTAGCCTACCTGGTTAAATAAAGGTGTTCTCAACTAGCCTACCTGGTTAAATAAAGGTGTTCTCAACTAGCCTCCCTGGTTAAATAAAGGTGAAATAAATAAAATAAAATACACGGCACGTAAGAAATAAAATCCCTATTACACATTCCTCCCGAATCCAGCGTGACAGAAGCTGTTTTCGAGTGGCTCGGGTGGTTGTTGTCCTTGATGATCTTTTTGGTCTTCCTGTGACATTGGGTGCTGTAGGTGCCCTGGTGATGCGTTGGGCAGATCGCACCACCCTCTGGAGAGCCTTGTGGTTGTGGGCGGTGCAGTTGCCGTACCAGGTGGTGATGCAGCCTGACAGGATGCTCTCAATTGTGCATCTGTAAAAGTTTGTGAGGGTTTTAGGTGACATGCCAAATTTCACTGTTGCCCCTTCCCCACACTGTCTGTGTGGGTGGACCATTTCAGCTTGTCAGTGATGTGTTTTTATAAACGTATATATTGAAAATGGATAATGTACCTGAAGTAAACAGCCTTGTGTTCTCTTCACAAACAGTAGTAAACTAAATGTCACGTAAACAGCCTTGTGTTCCCTTCACAAACAGTAGTAAACTAAATGTCAAGTAAACAGCCATGTGTTCCCTTCACAAACAGTAGTAAACTAAATGTCAAGTAAACAGCCTTGTGTTCCCTTCACAAACAGTAGTAAACTAAATGTCAAGTAAACAGCCTTGTGTTCCCTTCACAAACGGTAGTAAACTAAATGTCACGTAAACAGCCTTGTGTTCCCTTCACAAACAGTAGTAAACTAAATGTCAAGTAAACAGCCATGTGTTCCCTTCACAAACAGTAGTAAACTAAATGTCACGTAAACAGCCTTGTGTTCCCTTCACAAACAGTAGTAAACTAAATGTCAAGTAAACAGCCATGTGTTCCCTTCACAAACAGTAGTAAACTAAATGTCAAGTAAACAGCCTTGTGTTCCCTTCACAAACAGTAGTAAACTAAATGTCAAGTAAACAGCCTTGTGTTCCCTTCACAAACGGTAGTAAACTAAATGTCACGTAAACAGCCTTGTGTTCCTCACAAACGGTCCTTTCCCAACCTAAAAGGGTCCTTCCCTTTCCAAACCTTTATAATAGAGTATAACATTCCTCAGATGCCTTAAGACTGGGTTTAATTGGGCCTGCATGACAGCCTTGTTTTCCTCCACCCATGGTTAACTCACTGTCAGGTCATGTGGGTCTGTAGGTGTTTGGTATTAGCCAGATGGTTTATATAATACGTCCTTTAGTGCTTGGACAGTGATGTCACACCGTTGACAAGGATGTGTGTGTGTGTGTGTGTGTACGTTGTGTACCCAGGGTTCCCCGGGGGTTGAGCCTCAACACAATCAGGTGGAATGAAAACATTCCTTCAACCCGCGGGCCGGCTCGCGGTTCAGAACAATTACATTACCGGTCAGGAAAAACATTTTAAATTAAGATAATAGACTTTAAAAAAATACCCAGGAGTTTAATGTGTTGCATTGTGTGAGCGGTGAGGCAGACATGAGGCTACCAGCCAACCATTGAGAAGCTGAGAACTGGGCCCTTATTTGTTTTGGTGCTAAAATGTTCTAATTTGTTTATGGTCCCTGTCCTCATTCGAGAATACGTCATGTTGACAAGTTTACCCCCCCCGGATAGCCGAGCTCACGCTAAATGGCTAACGTAGGCCTAAACGGGAGAAATAAACAGAAAGGTTAAGAGATGAAGGTTATGGAATACAGCATCACCATGGAAACAGGTGCCGCGCGAGTGAAATCGCCAGTTTGGAAGGACAACAACAGGGTAGCTGGATACACAGCCCTGTATAAAGTGCGAGCAGCCTACTTGTTTTGGATAATTCAGTTCATTAACAGCTCGTTACGCAGTACATATGAAGCAGTACACATGAAGCAGTACATATGAAGCAGTACACATGAAGCAGTACATATGAAGCAGCACATATGAAGCAGTACATATGAAGCAGTACACATGAAGCAGTACACATGAAGCAGTACACATGAAGCAGTACACATGAAGCAGTACATATGAAGCAGTACATATGAAGCAGTACATATGACGCAGTACATATGAAGCAGTACATATGACGCAGTACATATGAAGCAGTACACATGAAGTGTAAACCAGTGGGGCTGGTAAAAGTTTGAGAAGCCTACAAAATAAATGGAGCCTATTTTTGCAGCCTACATTCGTTCCTGGGAACGGTCTATTCAAGTTCTGATTAGACCTAACCTATTTAACTATCTAAACAATATTTAATGTACAGGTATTAGACCCCCTGTATAAGGCCCCGCTATTGTTATTTACTGCTGCTCTATAGTCATTTAGTCTTTATTTACTGCTGCTCTATAGTCATTTAGTCTATTTACTGCTGCTCTATAGTCATTTAGTCTATTTACTGCTGCTCTATAGTCATTTAGTCTATTTACTGCTGCTCTATAGTCATTTAGTCTTTATTTACTGCTGCTTTATAGTCATTTATTCTATATTTACTGCTGCTCTATAGTCATTTATTCTATATTTACTGCTGCTCTATAGTCATTTATTCTATATTTACTGCTGCTCTATAGTCATTTATTCTATATTTACTGCTGCTCTATAGTCATTTATTCTATATTTACTGCTGCTCTATAGTCATTTATTCTATATTTACTGCTGCTCTATTTATTCATTTTATTCTATATTTACTGCTGCTCTATAGTTTAGTCATTTAGTCTTTATTTACTGCTGCTCTATAGTCATTTAGTCTTTATTTACTGCTGCTCTATAGTCATTTAGTCTTTATTTACTGCTGCTCTATAGTCATTTAGTCTTTATTTACTGCTGCTCTATAGTCATTTAGTCTTTATTTACTGCTGCTCTATAGTCATTTAGTCTTTATTTACTGCTGCTCTATAGTCATTTAGTCTTTATTTACTGCTGCTCTATAGTCATTTAGTCTTTATTTACTGCTGCTCTGTAGTCATTTAGTCTTTATTTACTGCTGCTCTATAGTCATTTAGTCTTTATTTACTGCTGCTCTATAGTCATTTAGTCTTTATTTACTGCTGCTCTATAGTCATTTAGTCTTTATTTACTGCTGCTCTATAGTCATTTAGTCTTTATTTACTGCTGCTCTATAGTCATTTAGTCTTTATTTACTGCTGCTCTATAGTCATTTAGTCTATATTTACTGCTGCTCTATAGTCATTTAGTCTATTTACTGCTGCTCTATAGTCATTTAGTCTATTTACTGCTGCTCTATAGTCATTTAGTCTTTATTTACTGCTGCTCTATAGTCATTTAGTCTTTATTTACTGCTGCTCTATAGTCATTTATTCTTCTCTTACGTTTTTTAAAGGTATTTTTTCTTAAAACTGCATTGTTGGTTAATGGTGTAAGTCAGCATTTCACTGTATTCTGCACATGTGATAAATAACATTTGATTTGATTTTTTAGTTTAAGAGAGAAGGCTAATTAGAAGGCTCTTTCTCAAAACGATTTGAGTGACTCATCGCATTTTGGAAAATAAAAATAAAAATCTTAAATTATGGCATGGTTTCCTTTTATATTTTATGTTGAATAGACATGCAGACACATTATAATTATATTATATATTATATTATATATATATATTATAATTCATGCAGGGAATAGCCAACTACTTTGGAATCATGAAAAACAATTAAATACATTTATTTTATTTGGCGGGTAAAGGATCGCCTCTCGGAACAATTCTATGCGTCGATTTGCGGAGAAAAATCTGTCCTGATAGCCGGCGTGGGGCAGGTGGGCTCCAAAAACCGGACCCGGGCAGGACTCTAGTCTGCGTGTGTGTCACTGTTTCTTTTATCCATTACATAAGCATCAGGAAGCCAGCGTTGCCAGGCTAGCACTGGAGTAATATGATCACATTTTTGGGTTCTAGTCAGGATTCTAGCAGCCGTATTTAGCACTAACTGAAGTTTATTTAGTGCTTTATCCAGGTCCCTGAGAATCTCGTCTACAAAGGATTGAAAAACGGCTGGAGCATTCTTTAACCCATATGGCATGACAAGGTACTCATAGTGGCCTGATGTGGTACTAAATGCGTTTTTTCACTCGTCTCCCTTCCGAATACGCACCAGACTTTACGCGCTCCTGAGATACAGTTTAGTGAAGAACTGCGCTCCCTGAAATGATTCCACTGCTGTAGCAATGAGAGGTAGAGGGTAACTAAACCCCACTGTGATGGAATTTAGACCTCTATAATCAATACACGGACGCAAACCTCCCTCCTTTTTCTTCACAAAAAAGAAACTCGAGGAGACGGGTGAAATGGAGGGCCGAATGTACCCCTGTCCCAGAGACTCCGTGATATATGTCTCCATAGCCAACGTCTCCTCTTGGGACAATGGGTACACGTGACTCTTGGGAAGCGCAGCTTACCTGGAGATCTATCGCACAATCCCTTCCCGGTCGATGAGGTGGTAATTTAGTCGCCTTCTTTTTACTGAAAGCGATTGCCAAATCGGCATACTCGGGGGGAATGCACACCGTGGAACCCTGGTGTGGACTCTCCACCGACGTGGCACCGATGGAAACTCCCAGACACCTTCCAGAACACTCCTCTGACCACCCCTGGAGAACCCCCTCTCTCCACGAAATTTTAGGATTGTGCCGGGCCAGCCAGGGAATCCCTAGCACCACTGGAAACGCAGGCGAATCAATAATATAAAGACTGATACGCTCCCTTTGATTCCCCTGCGTCACCATGTCCAGTGGAACCGTGGTCTCCCTGACCACCCCTGACCCTAATGGCCGGCTATCTAGGGAGTGCACGGGGAAAGGAGAATCTATCGGCACCAGCGGAACCCCTAACTTAATAGCGAGTCCGCGATCCATAAAGTTCCCAGCTGCGCCTGAATCGACTAGCGCCCTATGCTGGGAAGAGGGGAAAAATTTAAGGAAAAAATCAAGACAAACATGTGACCAACAGGGGGTTCTGGGTGACTTTGGTGCTGACTCACCTGGGGTGATCGAGAAGTGTTCCGCCTACCATCTCGACTCCCAGACGGACCCCCCAGCACCGATCGGCCGTGTGTCCTCTCCGACCTCAGTTGGTGCAGGGAAGGCCTCCTCCTCCGGTACCCCTCGGCACAGCCCCTCCCAACTCCATCGGAATGGGAGCGGAAGGGCTGGGTGGTGGAACACACAGGACCCTCTCCGAACGCCCGCGGGCAGCCAGCAGATTGTCCAGTCGGATGGAGTTGGGAGGGGCTGTGCCGAGGGGTACCGGAGGAGGAGGCTCCCACGCAACCAATCAGCTCATCCAGGGAAAGAGCAGTGTCCCGACACGCTAGCTCCCTGCGGACATCCTCCTGGATGTCCGTGCTCGATAAGGGCCCTGTCGTTCCACCCAGATCCTGCGGCCAAGGTCCGGAACTCCAGCGCGTAATCCTGGGCGCTCCTCCTCTCCTGCCTAATATGGAATAGTCGTTCTCCCGCCGCTCGGCCCTGTGGAGGGTGGTCAAACACGGCACGAAAACGGCGGGTAAACTCTGGGTAGTGCTCCTTCGCTGAGTCTGGGCCATTCCAGACTGCGTTTGCCCACTACAGAGCACGACCCGTGAGGCAGGAGACGAGGACACTCACCCTCTCCGCTCCCGAGGGAGTGGGTCTGACGGTGGCCAGGTACAGTTCCAGTTGGAGTAAAAACCCCTGGCAACCCGCCGCCGCTCCATCATAAACCCTCGGGAGCGTCAGACGGAGAGCTCTGGAGTCGGGAGATGGGGAGTCCGGAGCCGGGGGTGCCGATCGGTCCATTCTCTCCATCATTTGATCCATCGCCGATCCGATCCGATGGAGGACGGTGGTGTGGTGGAGAACCCGTTCCTCCATCGATGGGAGAGGGTTGGCTGCTGCTCCTGCTGACCCCATTTAGGGGACGCGGGATTCTGTAACGTTCTGGGTGTCGGGAGTGTGAAGTCAGGCGCAGGAAAACAGAGAGTTCAATATAGTGCTCTTTTAATGCACACACGGTGAACAACGGCCACCCCACGAAACACTGGGTGCTCAAGACAAATGCCCCAAACACGGGGGACGAAAACTGTCCAGCAAACTCCATGAACATAAACCAACACGTTGGTCTACACCAAACACAAAGGTTACAATAATTAATCCCGCACAAAGAAACGGTCGGGCCGGCTGACTAATAAAGCCCAACTAATTATACCCAACTCAAAACAGATGTAACCAATAAACACATAAGGAGGGGGAGGAAAGAATCAGTGGCAGCTAGTAGGCCGGCGACGACGAACGCCGAGCGCCACCCGAGCGGGAAGGGGAGCCACCTTCGGTCGGACTCTCATTAAATCACTGGGCTTCTGGGCATGATCCCTAAACAACAAGACGCCTCGTTCTCTGTAGATAGTATAATGACTATGATCCAGCTCCATGAATAACCATTCATTACCATCGCAGAATATTGACTTCCTTTTATTAGAAATATTAGTTGGGTCATTTAGAAAATGACTTTGGTCTTGCGTACAGTAAATACAGACACCTCCAAAGAGTGTGTGAGAGAGAGAGAGACAGAGACAGAGACAGAGACAGACAGACAGACAGAGACAGAGACAGAGACAGAGACAGAGACAGAGAGAGGGGGAAACATGCAGAGGGTAAATGATGAGAGCCATTGTCTGTCTGAATTGAACTATTCCCAGGGCTCCACTCTTAAATTGATAGCTGCAAGAACTGCTGCATTACTAGGACTGTGTGTGTGTGTGTGTGTCTGTGTTTTAAAGCAACGCGTGGAAGCTGAAATTGTCTTGCTGCTCTTCATTTCACCCCAACCCCCAACCCACCTCTGGTGTGATGAGTATCCCCCAGCCCCCAACCCACCTCTGGTGTGATGAGTATCCCCCAGCCCCCAACCCACCTCTGGTGTGATGCAGCCCCCAACCCCCAACCCCCAACCCACCTCTGGTGTGATGAGCAAACCCACCTCTGGTGTGATGAGCAACCCCAGCCCCCAACCCACCTCTGGTGTGATGAGCAGCCCCCAACCCCCAACCCACCTCTGGTGTGATGAGCAACCCCAGCCCCCAACCCCCAACCCACCTCTGGTGTGATGAGCAACCCCAGCCCCCAACCCACCTCTGGTGTGATGAGCAACCCCAGCCCCCAACCCCCAACCCACCTCTGGTGTGATGAGCAGCAACCCCCAACCCAACTCTGGTGTGATGAGCAGCTCCCAACCCCCAACCCACCTCTGGTGTGATGAGCAGCTCCCAACCCCCAACCCACCTCTGGTGTGATGAGCAGCTCCCAGCCCATGGTGTCAGTAGTAATGTCAGACTTGGTGTGAACAGAGAACCCACTCTGGGTGATGATGTCATGATGTCAGTAGTAATGTCAGACTTGTCAACCAGAGAGACGTCACTATGGGTGTGATGGCAGTAGTAATGTCAGACTTGTCAACCAGAGAGACATCACTATGGGTGTGATGGCAGTAGTGATGTCAGACTTGTCAACCAGAGAGACATCACCATGGGTGTGATGTCAGTAGTGATGTCAGACTTGTCAACCAGAGAGACATCACCATGGGTGTGATGTCAGTAGTGATGTCAGACTTGTCAACCAGAGAGACGTCACCATGGGTGTGATGTCAGTAGTGATGTCAGACTTGCCAACCAGAGAGACGTCACCATGGGTGTGATGTCAGTAGTGATGTCAGACTTGCCAACCAGAGAGACGTCACCATGGGTGTGATGTCAGTAGTGATGTCAGACTTGCCAACCAGAGAGACGTCACCATGGGTGTGATGTCAGTAGTGATGTCAGACTTCAAATCAAATCAAATTTTATTTGTCACATACACATGGTTAGCAGATGTTAGTGCGAGTGTAGCGAAATGCTTGTGCTTCTAGTTCCGACAATGCAGTAATAACCAACAAGTAATCTAGCTAACAATTCCAAAACTACTACCTTATAGACACAAGTGTAAGGGGATAAAGAATATGTACATAAAGATATATGAATGAGTGATGGTACAGAGCGGCATAGGCAAGATGCAGTAGATGGTATTGAGTGCAGTATATACATATGAGATGAGTATGTAAACAAAGTGGCATAGTTAAAGTAGCTAGTGATACATGTATTACATAAGGATGCAGTAGATGATATAGAGTACAGTATATACGTATACATATGAGATGAATAATGTAGGGAACATTATATTAGGTGTGTGTGTGTGTGTGTGTGTGTCTGTGTTTTAAAGCAACGCGTGGAAGCTGAAATTGTCTTGCTGCTCTTCATTTCACCCCAACCCCCAACCCACCTCTGGTGTGATGAGTATCCCCCAGCCCCCAACCCACCTCTGGTGTGATGAGCAACCCCCAACCCCCAACCCCCAACCCACCTCTGGTGTGATGAGCAACCCCAGCCCCCAACCCACCTCTGGTGTGATGAGCAACCCCAGCCCCCAACCCCCAACCCACCTCTGGTGTGATGAGCAGCCCCCAACCCCCAACCCACCTCTGGTGTGATGAGCAACCCCCAGCCCCCAACCCCCAACCCCCAACCCACCTCTGGTGTGATGAGCAGCCCCCAACCCACCTCTGGTGTGATGAGCAACCCCCAGCCCCCAACCCCCAACCCACCTCTGGTGTGATGAGCAGCCCAACCCCCATGTCCAACTCTGATGTGACTTGTCAGCCCCCAGACCCACCTCTGGTGTGATGTCAGTAGTAATGTCAACCCCCAGCCCCCAACCCACCTCTGGTGTGATGAGCAGCCCATGATGTCAGTAGTGATGTCAGACTTGTCAACCAGAGAGACGTCACTATGGGTGTGATGTCAGTAGTAATGTCAGACTTGTCAACCAGAGAGACGTCACTATGGGTGTGATGGCAGTAGTGATGTCAGACTTGTCAACCAGAGAGACGTCACTATGGGTGTGATGTCAGTAGTGATGTCAGACTTGTCAACCAGAGAGACGTCACCATGGGTGTGATGTCAGTAGTGATGTCAGACTTGTCAACCAGAGAGACGTCACCATGGGTGTGATGTCAGTAGTGATGTCAGACTTGCCAACCAGAGAGACGTCACCATGGGTGTGATGTCAGTAGTGATGTCAGACTTGCCAACCAGAGAGACGTCACCATGGGTGTGATGCTTATGTCACTAGCTCCTAACAGTGCAGTATAATGTCAAACACTATAAGGCTCTATGTTCTACTGATCACACTATAAGGCTCTATGTTCTACTGATCACACTATAAGGCTCTATGTTGTACTGATCACACTATAAGGCTCTATGTTCTACTGATCACACTATAAGGCTCTATGTTCTACTGATCACACTATAAAGCTCTATGTTCTACTGATCACACTATAAGGCTCTATATTATAGTGATCACACTATAAGGCTCTATGTTCTACTGATCACACTATAAGGCTCTATGTTCTACTGATCACACTATGAGGCTCTATGTTCTACTGATTACGCTATAAGGCTCTATGTTCTACTGATCACACTATAAGGCTCTATGTTAAACTGATCACAGTATAAGGCTCTATGTTCTACTGATCACACTATAAGGCTCTATGTTAAACTGATCACACTATAAGGCTCTATGTTATACACTATAAGGCTCTATGTTATACATATCACACTATATGTTTTTGTGGGTATAGATATGATTTTCCTTCTTCGATAGAGCCAATGGATGTGTTTCAGCGATGTTCCTCTCCACGGATCCCATTGCTAAATATACAAACACACACATTTTTTTCAGTCTCTCAAAGACTACAACTTCTGTTGGGCAGTTCTTCATGCTTGTAAATGTAATCCCTTTGCCTGTGCACATGTTCAACTAGTCTACCCTAATGTTGATGTTATGCTGGCACAGTTCAACTGCCGTTCAAACTGTACAATAGAGTATAATTCAGTTTAGTTTTTTTGTCTTACAGACGATACCTTGTGGTGCCTGGGCTTCTTCATGGAGTGGATTCTAGATACAGAAACAGGATTCCTTTGCCAGAACAGTATTCCGTGAACTGTATCCCTCTCGAGGGATTAGACATTTTGCTGGATTTCAAGCAGATGACTCATGAGGACCTGAAAGTCAGTTTGAGCTGTATGTTTCTTTGGAATGGCACTTTCATTCTGATCACCTCTCCCATCACCTGCTGTTCACCAGTTCTCTTTGGCTATAGATTGTTACACCAGATAATGTGATTTAACATATTTCGTATCCATTACTGGGAGTTATAGGATAGACACTGTTTGGTGTAGCACAGAGAATTTTAGACCAAAATTAGCAATGCCGTCTTCGTCCTCGATTTGGGGAAACAGGAGTCACATAAAATGTCTGTGTCCAGTTGCAGGGGGTCCGTTTGAATGCTGTTATTAAAATCATTTTCTTGATAGACTGACCTGTATGTCATAAAGTAATGATGGACTGTTGTTTCTCTTTGCTTATTTGAGCTGTTCTTGCCATAATATGGACATAATTTGGAAATAGGGCTATCTCAGGTGATTACCTCATGAAGCTGTTTGAGAGAATGCCAAGAGCGTGCAAAGCTGTCTTCAAGGCTAAGGGTGGCTACTTTGAAGAATCTCAAGTATAAAATATATTTAGAATTGATTAACACTTTTTTGCTTACTACATGATTCCATATGTGTTATTTCATAGTTTTGATGTCTTCATTATTATTCTACAATGTAAAAAATAAAGAAAAACCCTTGAATGAGTCGGTGTGTCCAAACTTTTGACTGGTAGTGTAGGTCCTAGATGGCAGGAAGCCCCAGTGACATACTGGGCTATACTCACTAACCTCTGTAGTGCCTTACAGTCGGATGCCGAGCAGTTGCCATAACAGGCGGTGATGCAACCAGTCATGCAGCTTTTTGAGCATATGTGGACCCATGCCAAATCTTTTCAGTCTCCTGAGGGGGAAAAGGCGTTGTCGGGCCCTCGTCACGACTGTCTTGATGTGTTTGGATCATGATAGTTTATTGGTGGTGTGGACACCAAGGAACTTGAAACTCTGGATCCGCTCCACTACAACCCACGGGGACGTGTTCGGCCTCCTTTTTCCTGTAGTTCACGATCATCTCCTTTTTCTTGCTCATGTAGAGGGAGAGGTTGTTGTCCTGGCACCACACTGCCAGGTCTCTGACCTCCTCCCTATAGATTGTCTCATCGTTGAGGGAGAGGTTGTTGTCCTGGCACCACACTGCCAGGTCTCTGACCTCCTCCCTATAGATTGTCTCATCGTTGAGGGAGAGGTTGTTGTCCTGGCACCACACTGCCAGGTTTCTGACCTCCTCCCTATAGATTGTCTCATCGTTGAGGGAGAGGTTGTTGTCCTGGCACCACACTGCCAGGTCTCTGACCTCCTCCCTATAGATTGTCTCATCGTTGTCGGTGATCAGGCCTACCACCGTTGTGTTGTCGGCAAACGTAATGATGGTGTTGAAGTCGTGCTTGGCTACGCAGTTGTGGGTGAACAGGGAGTACAGGAGGGGACTAACCACGCACCCCTGAGGGGCCCCAGTGTTGAGGCTCTGCATGGCAGATGTGTTGTTGATAGGGTTTCACATTTTGCAAATATTCAGAGCTGGAAACTTTCCGTGGGAATTGAAGGGAATATATTGGAATTAACATGAATACCATTTAAATATAGATGTTTTTTGCATTGGATATAGTTACCATATCATATAGAGACAGAAACCTTTTACCTTATCATAAGTTATTAAATGATTAAATCATTCCAATAGAAAAAAAAACTATTTAGTTACGAATTGAACTTTAGTTGACTCTTCACATGGGATGATTTCACTGAACAACAAAAGGGAATATTGAATGATCCATCACATCTCCCAAAAACGTTTTCAACATACATCTGTCAAATGATAGTCTAGAAACTAAAGCTTTGGTTGTCTTCCTCTCAGGCTTCCATGTCTTCTCCCTGGACCTTCTCAATGTCCACCTCTTGAACATCAGACTCTGAGGCCTCATCTTCACTGTCACTTTCCAACCTTGTTGAGGATGGCTCGTTGTCAGGCCCAAAAAGCCTACAATTACCCCGGATGGACACCCATTTTTCAACCCTTGTATTGGTCAGCATGTTGCGTGATTTGGTGTGTGTGTTCCCAAACAAGGACCAGTTGCGCTCTGAGGCGGATGATGTTGGTGGGATTTGGAGGATGATGGAGGCAACAGGGGAAAGAGCCTCAGATACACAAAGTCCCTTCCACCAGGTGGCTGATGAGATATGTTGGCACGACTGCCATATTGCATCTCCATCCTAAAGCCCTTGCTTGGAAGTGTACTTCGCCAGACTGCCAAGAACCTTGCCCTCGTCCAGGCCAAGGTGGCGAGACACGGTAGTGAGGACACCATAGGCCTTGTTGATCTCTGCACCAGACTGGATGCTCTTGCCAGCATACTTGGGGTCCAACATGTACGCTGCAGTGTGTAGGGGCTTCAGGCAGAAGTCTTCACGCTTTTTGATGTATTTCAGAACTGCAGTTTCCTCTGCTTGTAGCAACAGTGAAGTGGGCAGGGCAGTACGGATTTATTCTCTTACATCTGCAAGCAGAGTCTGAACATCAGACAGGATGGCATTGTCTCCCTCAATCCATGTAATGGCTACTGCTATAAGTGTCAGGTGTTTCAGGCTGCTTATCACTCTCTCCCAAAATACATAATCGAGGAGGATCCTCTTGATGGGACTGTCTATATCGGCAGACTGCGATATGGCTATTTCTTGGTGAGACTCCTTCCCCTCCAGTAGACTGTCAAACATGATGACAACACCACCCCGACAGGTATTGCTGGGCAGCTTTAATGAGGTTCTCTTATTCTTCTCACTTTGCTTGGTGAGGTAGATTGCTGCTACAACTTGATGACCCTTCACATACCTAACCATTTCCTTGGCTCTCTTGTAGAGTGTATCCATTGTTTTCTGTGGCATGATGTCCTTGAGCAGCAGATTCAATTCATCAGCAGCACAGCCAATGGGTGTGATGTGAGGGTAGGACTCCACTTTAGACCAAACAGCCGTCATGTTCGCAGCATTGTCTGTCACCAGTGAAAATACCATCTGTGGTCCTAGGTCATTGATGAATGCCGCCAGCTCATCTGCAATGTAGAGACGGGTGTGTCTGTTGTCCCTTGTGTCTGTGCTCTTGTGGAATACTGGTTGAGGGGTGGAGATGATGTAGTTCATTATTCCTTGTCCACGAACATTCAACCACCCATCAGAGATAATAATACAGTTGGCTTTCTCTATGATTTGCTTGACCTTCACTTGAACTCTGTTGAACTCTGCATCCAGCAAATGAGTAGATAAAGCATGTCTGGTTGAAGGGGTGTATGCTGGGAGAAGAACATTCTGAAATCTCTTCCAATTCACATTGCCTGTGAGAATTAGCTGTACATGTGATGGAAGCACTGTGCATGCAAAGGGTTGCAAATCCATTGAATTGGGGATAATTTAACCAAAATATGCCACTAGACATAGAATTGCCAAAAAAAGTTAATTGTTATAAGCAAACTTTTTGGGATGAATTTAAGCAAAATCCCCCAAATTCCCGGGCTTAACTTCCCGGAAATTTACTGGAAAGTTTCCAACGCTTTGCAACCCTATTTGTTCCCTACCCTCACCACCTGGGGGGCGGCCCGTCAGGAAGTCCAGGATCCAGTTGCAGAGGGAGGTGTTTAGTCCCAGGATCCTTAGCTTAGTGAAGAGCTTTTTTTTTTAATACTTATTTTGCACCATAATTTGCAAATAAATTCATTACAAATCCTACAATGTGATTTTCAGGATTTTTTTTCTCATTTTGACTGTCATAGTTGAAGTGTACCTATGATGAAAATTACAGGCCTCTCTCATCTTCTTAAGTGGGAGAACTTGCACAATTGGTGGCTGACTAAATACTTTTTTGCCCCACTGTATGTACTGTATGTGTACGATGTATATATGTACTATGTATATATGTACTGTATGTGTACGCGACCAATACACTTGGTTTTGATTAGAATGTCTGGCAAATACACATATAAACAAAAAATTCAAAACAAGAAATCAAGAAGTGGCAGAAGGGGTCCAATTTAACGATACAGAGTAGATATATGAATGATAATATTATACAGACGCTGTCATCCAAAGCGACTTTACAGTCATACGTTTTATACGTACGGATGGTCCCATGAATTAAACCAACTACATTTCACTTGGACTCGTGTTCCATAGGCCGACGTGCATTTTGAGGGAACAACAAAAAAAGATACCAAGGCAAGCATCACACCGCTCTTCTCCCAGAATTCTCTTTTCTCTTTTCAAACTCAGGTCAGGCTATCTAGCTGACAGCCCTGTGTCTCAAACTCAGGTCAGTAATAACCACTACAGCCCTGTGTCTCAAACTCAGGTCAGTAATAACCACTACATCCTGTGTCTCAAACTCAGGTCAGGCTATCTAGCTGACAGCCCTGTGTCTCAAACTCAGGTCAGGCTAACCACTCCATCCCTGTGTCTCAAACTCAGGTCAGGCTAATAACCACTACATCCCTGTGTCTCAAACTCAGGTCAGGCTATCTAGCTGACAGCCCTGTGTCTCAAACTCAGGTCAGACTATCTAGCTGACAGCCCTGTGTTTCAAACTCAGGTCAGGCTATCTAGCTGACAGCCCTGTGTCTCAAACTCAGGTCAGTAATAACCACTACAGCCCTGTGTCTCAAACTCAGGTCAGTAATAACCACTACATCCTGTGTCTCAAACTCAGGTCAGGCTATCTAGCTGACAGCCCTGTGTCTCAAACTCAGGTCAGTAATAACCACTCCATCCCTGTGTCTCAAACTCAGGTCAGTAATAACCACTACATCCCTGTGTCTCAAACTCAGGTCAGGCTATCTAGCTGACATCTCTGTGTCTCAAACTCAGGTCAGTAATAACCACTACAGCCCTGTGTCTCAAACTCAGGTCAGGCTATCTAGCTGACATCTCTGTGTCTCAAACTCAGGTCAGACTATCTAGCTGACAGCCCTGTGTCTCAAACTCAGGTCAGGCTATCTAGCTGACAGCCCTGTGTCTCAAACTCAGGTCAGGCTATCTAGCTGACAGCTCTGTGTTTCAAACTCAGGTCAGGCTATCTAGCTGACAGCCCTGTGTCTCAAACTCAGGTCAGTAATAACCACTACAGCCCTGTGTCTCAAACTCAGGTCAGGCTATCTAGCTGACAGCCCTGTGTCTCAAACTCAGGTCAGTAATAACCACTACAGCCCTGTGTCTCAAACTCAGGTCAGTAATAACCACTACAGCCCTGTGTTTCAAACTCAGGTCAGGCTACAAAGTTGACAGTAGATGGCAGAGTGGGGAAATCAGACTAGAGTAGAAGAACATCAAGGAAAATAATATTGACAATCAGACAGTATTTCCCTGTTCTTTCTCTGAGCCGTAACCATGGAAACCATGCATTTACAAGGCAGAGAAGAGAGGGAAAGGATTGTGTGTTTCTCTTCTTCTGACAGGTACAGTACTTGACAGGGAAACAGGAGGAGCCCCTGCCCTAGTTTATCCCAGACCATCCTCTACTAAAACTAACCCACTTCCTCCATCACTTTCCTATCTGATACGCTCTCTTTGTTCCCCCAGGCAGAGCATGGTCTGCAACACTATGCGTCACTTACAGATAACAAGATAGTTCTCTCTCGGTCTCTGTCTCTGTCTCTCTCTCTCTGTCTGTCTCCTCTCTCTGTCTCCTCTCTGTCTCTCTCTCTGTCTCTGTCTCTCTCTCTCTCTCTCTCTCTGTCTCTGGGAAACATGTGTTAACATTGCTAAAGCAAGTGAGGTAGATAATATACAAAAGTGAAATAAACAATAAAAATTAACAGTAAACATTACACTCACAGAAGTTTCAAAACAATAAAGACATTACAAATGTCATATTATATATATATACAGTGCCTTGCGAAAGTATTCGGCCCCCTTGAACTTTGCGACCTTTTGCCACATTTCAGGTTTCAAACATAAAGATATGAAACTGTATTTTTTTGTGAAGAATCAACAACAAGTGGGACACAATCATGAAGTGGAACAACATTTATTGGATATTTCAAACTTTTTTAACAAATCAAAAACTGAAAAATTGGGCGTGCAAAATTATTCAGCCCCCTTAAGTTAATACATTGTAGCGCCACCTTTTGCTGCGATTACAGCTGTAAGTTGCTTGGGGTATGTCTCTATCAGTTTTGCACATCGAGAGACTGAAATTTTTTCCCATTCCTCCTTGCAAAACAGCTCGAGCTCAGTTAGGTTGGATGGAGAGCATTTGTGAACAGCAGTTTTCAGTTCTTTCCACAGATTCTCGATTGGATTCAGGTCTGGACTTTGACTTGGCCATTCTAACACCTGGATATGTTTATTTTTGAACCATTCCATTGTAGATTTTGCTTTATGTTTTGGATCATTGTCTTGTTGGAAGACAAATCTCCGTCCCAGTCTCAGGTCTTTTGCAGACTCCATCAGATTTCCTTCCAGAATGGTCCTGTATTTGGCTCCATCCATCTTCCCATCAATTTTAACCATCTTCCCTGTCCCTGCTGAAGAAAAGCAGGCCCAAACCATGATGCTGCCACCACCATGTTTGACAGTGGGGATGGTGTGGTCAGGGTGATGAGCTGTGTTGCTTTTACGCCAAACATAACGTTTTGCATTGTTGCCAAAAAGTTCAATTTTGGTTTCATCTGACCAGAGCACCTTCTTCCACATGTTTGGTGTGTCTCCCAGGTGGCTTGTGGCAAAATTTAAACGACACTTTTTATGGATATCTTTAAGAAATGGCTTTCTTCTTGCCACTCTTCCATAAAGGCCAGATTTGTGCAATATACGACTGATTGTTGTCCTAGGACAGAGTCTCCCACCTCAGCTGTAGATCTCTGCAGTTCATCCAGAGTGATCATGGGCCTCTTGGATCTCTTTCTTCTCCTTGTATGAGCTGAAAGTTTAGAGGGACGGCCAGGTCTTGGTAGATTTGCAGTGGTCTGACTTCCATTTCAATATTATCGCTTGCACAGTGCTCCTTGGGATGTTTAAAGCTTGGGAAATCTTTTTGTATCCAAATCCGGCTTTAAACTTCTTCACAACAGTATCTCGGACCTGCCTGGTGTGTTCCTTGTTCTTCATGATGCTCTCTGCGCTTTTAACGGACCTCTGAGACTATCACAGTGCAGGTGCATTTATACGGAGACTTGATTACACACAGGTGGATTGTATTTATCATCATTAGTCATTTAGGTCAACATTGGATCATTCAGAGATCCTCACTGAACTTCTGGAGAGAGTTTGCTGCACTGAAAGTAAAGGGGCTGAATAATTTTGCACGCCCCATTTTTCAGTTTATGATTTGTTAAAAAAGTTTGAAATATCCAATAAATGTTGTTCCACTTCATGATTGTGTCCCACTTGTTGTCGATTCTTCACAAAAAAATACAGTTTTATATCTTTATGTTTGAAGCCTGAAATGTGGCAAAAGGTCGCAAAGTTCAAGGGGGCCGAAAACTTTCGCAAGGCACTGTATATACATACAGTGTTTTAACAATGTACAAATGGTTAAAGGACACAAGATAAAATAAATAAGCATACATATGGGTTGTATTTACAATGGTGTGTGTTCTTCTCTGGTTGCCCTTTTCTCGTGGCAACAGGTCACAAATGTTGCTGCTGTGATGGCACACTGTGAAATTTCACCCAGTAGATATGGGAGTTTATCAAAATTGGATTTGTTTTCGAATTCTTTGTGGATCTGTGTAATCTAAGGGAAGTATGTCTCTCTAATATGGTCATACATTGGGCAGGAGGTTAGGAAGTGCAGCTCAGTTTCCACCTCATTTTGTGGGCAGTGAGCACATAGCCTGTCTTCTCTTGATAGCCATGTCTGCCTACGGCGGCCTTTCTCAATAGCAAGGCTATGCTCACTGAGTCTGTACATAGTCAAAGCTTTCTTTAATTTTGGGTAGGTCACAGTGGTCAGGTATTCTGCCGCTGTGTACTCTCTGTGTAGGGCCAAATAGCATTCTAGTTTGCTCTGTTTTTTTGTTAATTCTTTCCAATGTGTCAAGTAATTATCTTTTTGTTTTCTCATGATTTGGTTGGGTCTAATTGTGTTGCTGTCCTGGGGCTCTGTGGGGTCTGTTTGTGTTTGTGAACAGAGCCCCAGGACCAGCTTGCGTAGGACCTACCCCCCTCTCTCTCTGTCTGTCTCCTCTCTGTCTCTCTCTCTCTCTGTCTCTCTAAAGGCTCCTAGCCAAAGTCGGCCCACTTCCTTCAAAGACGTTCGCTTGAAAATCTGGGAAGAAAGCAGCAATAGTACAGTTTGATATAGTGTAGCTAGTATACACTTCCTCAAACTAGTCAGAACCCTTGCCTGTCAGCCCCACCCCCTGTCCTGTCAGCCCCACCCCCTTGCTTGTCAGCCCCACCCCCTTGCTTGTCATCCCCACCCCTTGCCTGTCAGCCCCACCCCCTTGCTTGTCAGCCCCACCCCCTTGCCTGTCAGCCCCACCCCCTGGCCTGTCAGCCCACCCCTGGCCTGTCAGCTCCACCCCTGGCCTGTCAGCCCCACCCCCTGGCCTGTCAGCCCCACCCCCTGGCCTGTCAGCCCCACCCCTTGCCTGTCAGCCCCACCCCTTCCTTACACACACAGCACTCTGTTTCACACTCTGAAACAGTTTCTCACTCTGAAATAATAATGCTGTGACATTTATTATTTAACCTTTATTTAACGAGGCAAGTCAGTTAAGAACAACTTCTTATTTACAATGACGGCCTACCAGGGAACAGTGGGTTAACAGCCTGTTCAGGGGCAGAACGACAGATGTTTACCTTGTAGCTCGGGGATTCAATCTAGAAGCCTTTTGGTTATTTGCCCAAAGCTCTAACCACTAGGCTACCTGCCGCCTCTACACTCTAACCACTAGGCTATCTGCTGCCTCTACACTCTAACCACTAGGCTATCTGCTGCCTCTACACTCTAACCACTAGTCTACCTGCTGCCTCTACACTCTAACCACTAGGCTACCTGCCGCCTCTACACTCTAACCACTAGGCTATCTGCTGCCTCTACACTCTAACCACTAGGCTATC